>NW_019416291.1:897547-974642 GCF_000390285.2 Anoplophora glabripennis
CGCACGTCGTCTGTCACGTATTAAGTTTTTTATGTCATCGGGGAGGGTGCCCCGGGGGTTTGTCAGTCGGGGGACAATAGTCTCCGTCGTAGTCTGAGTCAGGGCGTTTTTAATGTCAGTCTCAAGGGAGAGGATTGCCGCCTCCAGATCATGGGTGGTTTCGATGACTGGGAGCGCCATGTTTCCTTGCATTACTGTTCGGAAACGCTCCCAGTCAGTGAACCTCCTCGTGAAGGTGCCTTCATATCTCTGTCTTCGCCCCAGATCCAGAAATATTGGATTGTGGGCGGAAGACCCTTCGTATTGGGTGGATATTTGGGCATTTAACGGTATAGATTTTAAGAGGGCAATGTCGATAACGTCGGGGCGTCCTACGGGTCCGTAATGTGTCGGTTCTGTCGGTCCGAGTATAGTCAAGTCGTCGTGTCTGTCTTGGTAATTCAGCAGGACGCGACCTCTTGTGGTCGTCGTCCCGCTGTGCCATATGGGGGACTTCGCGTTGAAGTCCCCGATGGCAATTGTCTGGGGCCAGGAAAGGATTTTGTCTAAGTCATTGTCAAGTAGTGGTAGTCTGGGTGGGTGGTAACAGGACACCACCGCAACGTCTCCATGCCGTAGCGATCTCACCGCTATCGCCACGGCCTCTGTGTTTTGAGTTAGAGATGTGCCGCGGACATGTCAGCTGAAAAGTTGCTATGTCCTTAGGACACTTTTCAACATTGAAAAGTTGTATGCGCATGAGCGGAATTATTTGCTGCATTCATAATTCCTGCAAAAATTATTTGAGGTTGGTACATGTAAAATTAAAGAATGGCCGTGTTCTTTTATTACTGGTTTTAATGCCATGAAGTCCATCGATGTATTACGATTGGTCTGTTTAAAAAATTCTGATCTCTTATTGGCTGTACGGAATCCATCACATCGAAGTGATGAATAAAAGAACACGACCATATTAGCGTTATTAGATTAGCCATTTTCTTATAATTTTATTGGTAATAGTTTAACTGAAACTGACATTGTAAACATAACATAACCTCTTTTATATGTTTATTATTTTTGGTTTTTGGTAAAGTTAACGATTAGAAAATAGTAATCAGTTGATTCTTAATTTAATATTTAATACACAAATAGTTTATAAATAAAGTATGACGCCAAAATCAACAGTTTGGTTATATTTTTTTGCATTGAGTAAAAATTAGTATAAATGTAACTTTTGCTCAAAAACAATGATTTAAGAATTCCAGTATGATGGAAAAACATTTAAATAAGTGTATGTTGTCCGGGGAAAATTAGACACCAGTTTATAAAAAAGTATAAAGGTAGGTAATAAGTAAAATATATCGACAAATATTCATTAGAATAAAAGTAATATTTTGCTTTGTGTGAACAACCAAGCCAAATGATGACCTTCAGTGGACAACGCATAACTTCGGCATTTTAAACACAAATGACTTAAAAAAATTTGTGAATGTAGTTCAAGGTATTAATATAATGTCAAAGTTTGATCAAATTGTAGTCAATTTGTTCCATGCCTAATGAGATTTCCCCCCTTAAAAAGAACAAATTAAATTGCAGCACAATTCTGCATCTGCCTTGGTTGCAATCGGGGAGTGTGTTTTAGTTTTTCTACGAAGAAAAGTAGTCAAATCATTAGAATTTAGGTACTTCAAGGTATGCACTATTTAATGATAAATTACACTCGTCGCCTTATTTTATTTAAAATTGTTACCGGTAATCGATGAACCCTCCCTGAAATTTTAGATTTACTTTGCAATACCGGTACAAAATATCCAATACCGGAATGGAAAAAACGGGTACCCAGAAAAATCGTATACATCTTATAATCACTATGGAATATTTTATTTTGTCTTAAATATAAAAATATATACAATATTATTACTAATAATAAGAAATCATTCAAATTTACACAAATACTTTATCTATCGCTGTTTAAAAAAAAAAAAGAAAATGCAACAGCTTTAAAGTTGAGATTAAAATACAAAATTTTACCTAAAACAAATAAATCAAAGTAATTTCCAATAGTTTAGTGTTTGCTTTTCTATTGTGTGTAAAACACTATAATCTGAACGAGAACAACCGCGGGTCGACAAGCACAACTGTGGACAAATAAAGGTTTCTGACTTAAAAAAAATTAAAGCCATTTAAAAAACAAAACCAATAAAATAAAACCATGTTTTATAAAGTGCTGTAAGCAGTTTAAATCGGAAACTTTATTATCCACAGTTGTACAGGATGATTCACTATATTTTGACCCCTACAAAAACTTTTAGAGTTATAAAAAATGTGAGATTTTTTTATAACTCTTAAAAGAAAAAAGTTAAAAGGGGGGTCAAAATATAGTGAATCACCCTGTACAACTAATCTTGTCTCAATGGCGGTAGATAAAAATATTTCCTCAAAGTGGAAACTATCATCGGAGTCATAGCATTCTTCTCCTCCTCGCTTACGGTCCACGTTTGGCCAGACACGTCGTCGAGTATCCTGGTACATATGTCTGCAAAATGATGCCTGAAAACGTACGATTTATGTTATACTAAACATAAAATAATAAAATAAACAAGAAAATCTTACTGGTTTGCCAGCTCAATCATTTTCTTGACTAAAGCCTGAATAAACCAAGACCCGGTTTTCGTGTTTCTTATTGCGGCGTAACCGGGCACAGTGGCCCAGAACGTTAGCATGTCCACTGTTCGGGGTACCGACTGATTGCTACTATTAGGCCCGTCTGTGGTAATTGAAAAACTTTCGTCTTCTTCAGTGATCTCGTTTACTGGAAATAATTCGAAACTGAATAATAAAAAAATAACATATTTTTTCAAACAAAATATAAAAAAAAACATTCATATGAAAGCAGATTTAATCAAGCACTCCAATAACTCGTAAAACTCATAAGCGAAAGAAATGCTGTTGACCAAGTGTCCCAATAAGGACGCCCGTTTTTTATTGCAGAGGTATTGGAGAATCGTATACATAGAAGAAATGGAAAAAATTGAATTTCGTCTATTACAGAGCGCGAGAAGTAATTCTTTTAAAGGTCTTTTTATTTTTATAAGTACACGCATATAAGTTACTATAAGAGCTTTATCTATTTATGCAAGTGCAAGTAAGTCGGCTTATAACTTATAAGCTGGCGCAGCATTCTTTGCGTTGGTTACGTCGCCTTTTCCCCGATTTTTTACTAGAAATTTATGAGGAATATCCTGAAATTGCTGACCAGGCAATAAATGTATTAATGCCTTTTGCAACTACGTACCTGCGTGAAAAATCATTTTCCACATACGTAGCGACAAAAACAAAGTTTCGCAATACGCTTAATGCAGAATTTGAAATGAGATTGCAACTTACGACAATAGCACCTGATTTTAATACATTATCTAAAAATATTCAAGCACATCCCAGTCTTTGATTATATTTACTTTTTTTTTAATTACTCAATAAATATTTACTTTAACTTTAATTTTTCCTTAGTGGAATATTTATTTTGTTAATCGTAGTATTTATAAATATATTAAATAATCAATGAAAAATGTGTTTGAAAATCTTTTTTAGGTGTAGTGGTTCCTCAAAAAAATCGAAATGTTGGCGAGGTTCCGAAAGTCGTAAAAGTTTGAATACCGCTGATCTAGAGGATCAGAAAGTATCATTTCTATCAACGGATTTATAAAATCTCATTTTTTCCATTTTTTAAATAATTTCTTAACAAGAGTTCAATTATTTACGTTAAATATGAATAAATAGCAAATTTAATTATTTTTTGAATAATTTTCTTCTTCCATATTCACTTAATAGTGACGATAATGAATTATTAACTTTATTTATTTGTCATCTGCTTATTCCTCTTTAATGTACATCTAATAACATCTTTCGAGATATTTGAGTAGATTAAATATTCTAACCGAGTCTTAATTGTCAGTGTTGCAAGAAACAACTACTCCAAGGGCTATATGCCCCTACCAGCATTGAATTATACCCGCAACACCTAGGATCGTTCGTCAGTTTAACCCACCAGACACAGACCAGTTTCGTACTTATTAGTCCTCATCAGTGTGCCATAGGTGAGACAACCGACGAACGATCCAGCTGTTTTGCGTCGTATCATCATGACAAGGAAATACATTGTGCAGCCCGCTTATTATCGCAACACAATCGCGGACGACCCTGTACATCTTGTGATGTTTTTACTTACATTTTAGACACTGCCTCCCTTGGCAAGACTGTAGAATCAATATCTTGGGCTTCCCTACCAAATTTTCTCTATTAGTTTTGCGCATTATCTCTTGAATTTTGTTTACTTTCACTCTACAGCTATTCGCCCCATACACGACATCTATAAAATTACAACTTAGTAAAATATAATATTCAACCTTTTTTTTTTCTACCTTTATCACCATGAGATAAGATGCACACGAACAAACTCGATTCAATCGTAACACTTTTAGCAACCTCCGTGACTTGAGCAGTCAAACTTTCATGAGTCAAGTTTTCCGCGACGACTATTTTAAAACCGAATTTCGTGAAAGTGCTTATCAGCTTCTCTTTATCCTTTTCTGTACCCTTCCTCGACTCCAGTTTGTTGCTCTCGATGTCCGTTGGCAGCAAATGCTACAAATCAATTTTAATTGATTCAGACAAACGCCAATAATAAATATTAAATAGTATATTTTACCTTATAATCTTCATCAATTTCAGTGTAGAATTCTTCCTGGTTTATAATCAATATTATACCCGGATTTTCGGGATCTATTTCGTATCTATGATTATCGGTGTGCAATTCCTTAAAATCTGGTCCATTATCTTGTCTGATGCTAGGCGATGAAGATAGAAAATCTCCTGAATATGCCCTAGAAGTCGAAGCAGGCTGATGAGTATCAGTACTTGTAGATAGTCCTCTTGGTTTAGGTGTCTTTTCTCCCACACCAGACTCCTGGATATTCTCCTACAAACAAAACATTTTTATTAAGGTATTGAAATATGTTTTGAAAACTTACCACACATTTTTTTTCGAGTTTTTCACGTGGAAGAATTACACCTTCCAAAGCATCCCACAATGCTTCTTCTTCTATAACTTTAAACGCTTGCTTAATATTAGTCATATCTTTCATGGATATATAACCCATGGTTTCCCATTTTAAAAAATACATCTCCAAAAATTCTGGACTATATTCAGTAAATATCAGCCCTTTTTCTTGAAAGTGAAACTTTACAGTGCTAAGAAATTTCTCAGTTTTTGCACAGTTCAATCTCTCGCAGATCAGATAGATTACTTTCTTCATTTTGTTTAAATTTGTAATAGAAGTCGCTATATGTGGGGCATAGTAATCTTTCACATCCTGTTTCTTGTAGCCTTCAATAAATGACGGTAATTGTTAATAAATTTTAATTACATAACAAAAATAACGGTCTTATTACCTAAAGTACGCAAAACTTGGTAATTTTTAATGACACATAAGGCTTCAATCAACTTTTTTTGCCAAGGATGCGAACGGCTTTCTTCTAAATTGGCCCAACTATACAAGAGATTTTTTTGAGCTCCATCTAGGAACAATATCAATTCTTGTAATGCTAAATTTGGTTCTTCATACAGCAGGTAAACCAATGAAACCTAAAAAGCAAGGCACAACAAAAACGTTATAAAACACAGTTAATTAATAGTACCTACCATTTCATAATCATCTAGGCTCTTTTCTATTTCAAGTACTTTGTCAAGATGTAAAGCAATCTCTGGTCTTAGAAAACTTTGGGCAGACGCATCAGTTGTAATCATCTCTGCAGTATAAACAATTTACTTAACACTTTTACTTTTACTAACATTTTTTTTTAAGAGATATTAAGCCACAGTATGCTGATAATTATTTACACAGTAAAATTTATTCAATGATAATTAGAAACATACAAATACAATTTGCAGTTATAAATAGTAGTATTGTAAACCCCCTAATCATTAAATAAACTGTACTTTTTCTGTCTAGCACAGCAATTTAATATTCTAGGAAATTGTTTACCTTTACTTGTATAATCAATCTCCAGGTTTGGTGCTACTTCTATAACCAAATTCTGTGAGGAATTTGTGTTAATACTGTTAGTGATAGCGGTTTTCTTATCTACGGGAAAAATAAATACCTAGGGTAATACATCTGCCACAATAATTTTGGATAACAAAACTTACCAGGTCGCGATTCCAGTGAATAATCAAATTCGCTATCAGAATCACTATCGTCGGACAATCCCGTCAAGTAATTAGAATTTCCAGCACCCATAATTCCTTTTAACCACTAAATTGGGCGAACAAAAAGGGCGTTTAGCCAAACAGGGGAAGTCCCTCCTGTTAATGTTAATAGTAGATAAATAAAAAAACACATTACCACATTGCCAACATAAACTCATAAACACGAAATATCACTATCTAGATACAATAGATGCATTGGTGTCGTGTTGTAAAACTACAACAGTTAGATAATAAATTCATTCATATGATAACGATTCAGAAGTAGGACAGTAATATGTAGTATTGTATAATAGTATATATTTAAAGATAGCAGTACACACACACATTATTTGTGGTAAAGCACAAATCTAGTTTAGACTTAAAAATGTTTTTGAACTATCTGGCAACAGTGCTTGTAACAAATATTTTGCTTACATTCGCTGGAAATTACCATACAAACGATATGACATATTTTCAACGTTTCATAAAAAAAATTATTTAGCAAAAGGAAGTAAAGGAAACAAAGGTGCGCTACTGAAAATATAATATGCACACATACGTAGATAGATACCTACATTTTATAAATAATTTTTAGAGAAAATATAGAAAATTTTATGTGTGCCAATGCGATTGGTACTGTTACATCCAATAGAAATAAGCCATTCAATCAATGCCGACAAACACGTCACAAACGTCACCGAATTTATGTTATAGGTTAAAACAGCTGCTTGGGCAACAATTTGGTTTAATTTAAAAAATAACATCTTGTAGTGTGTAGTGATGAATTAAACTTTATTTGAAACGTGCCCAAAAATACGGTTTTACTTATCTTAAAGAGGCGGAGTAATTGATTCCATAAAAAATGCACAGAAATAAATTTTTTGTGTATGCTGCTGGGATATTCGCATCATATTTTTATTTTGGAATACTGCAAGAAAAAATAACAAGAGGAAAATATTCGCGTGATGTTATTAACGAGGAGGGCGTGAAAGCGGTTGAAATAGAACAATTCTCCTTTGCTTTAACATTAGTTTTTGTGCAATGTATTATAAACTACGTAGTAGCGAAGGGCGCTTTAAGTATATGGACTCAATCCGAAGACACTACACCAAAATTATATTATGTAAGCATGTCTACTACGTACTTATTAGCGATGGTTTGTTCTAATATGGCACTGCAATGGGTGCCATATCCAACCCAAGTCATCGGTAAATCTGCAAAGCCTATTCCCGTGATGATACTGGGAGTGCTGTTAGGGAGAAAGTCGTATCCTTTTAGGAAATATATTTTTGTGTTTATGATAGTCTTAGGCATTGTTCTATTTATGCTTAAGGAAAATAAGGGTACCCATCATACGACAGAGGAGACATTGCTAGGTGTAGGAGAATTGTTGCTGTTTCTTTCTCTGCTTATGGATGGCTTAACAGGAGCAATCCAGGTAAGAATAATATAGTTATATTCTCATAGTGCATAAAAATAGCACACCACTGAGCCTGTCAAACATTTAACATAAAACAATTTCGTTTAAGATATTTGCACCATATTGCTAATAGCAATCATATCTACTGGCAAAGAGCGACCTACTAATCTGTAGGTATTATGAATGCATGTCTCACACTAGGCGAAATCTTTTTTTTTTTTAATTATTGATATTAATTATTATTATGTTATTTTAAGTGTAATCTACTTACGATTAATTATACTTATGTTGTTTTAGGAAAGAATTAGAGCAGAAGCCAAACCTACAGGTTTGCAGATGATGAAAGTTGGCAATGCTTGGTGTACTTTATTTTTATTCATAACGATACTTATAACTGGTGAATATTTGGAATTTTACGATTTTGCCATGAGGTATCCCTATGTTTTACACAATTTACTGTTATTGGGAATAACATCGGCAATCGGACAACTGTTTCTGTATTCAATGGTAAGGAACGTAAAACTGACGTGGTCGGATGTTATAAAACGACTTTTTTTTTAGGTATCTGAATTTGGTCCTCTTGTGTTGTCCATTGTAACCACAACTCGGAAATTCTTCACAGTACTAGGATCCGTGATTCTTTTTGGAAACGCTTTAAGTACACGACAGTGGACTGGCACTGTGATTGTATTCGCAGCATTATTCTTGGATGCGTATTACTCAAAATCCGCGCCGAAAAAGAAATAATTTGCTATTGGACAATTTTTACCTAGCAGGTCTTCTAATAGGATAATTTTATGACAGAAATTTATTTAATACTTCAGTGAAGTACGTTTATTTACACATCAGCATAATTGTTGAAACAAACGTGGATGTTAATTTTCTCGATATATATTTTATTTATATATTTTCTTTTGAGATCAATAAAATTATTTATTTAATAATTGTTTTACTTAAAACGATGTACTGGAAGGTGTTGCAGATAAAAAAATATATTTTTTAGAAAATTGTGATCAAAAGTCGACATTTTCTTTAGATTTTCAGTTGACAAAGTGAGTCTTTTTTGTTCAAATAATTTGTAATTTTTTCGAAACTTATTTATGATTTTATTAATTAAACTATATACATTTTAAGTAATACAACATTTCAATACAAAACAATAACTATTATAAACAGGTCGACTACAATTTTTGCACTGCATGTAAATAAAAAGTGCCGATATTGCAATGAATTTATGCCAGATCCAGTGTGCTGTCAGTTATCATAGTTTCTAGTTCTGGGTGTTCAATGAGGCTGCTGCTGTAATTGTTGAAGTTTACTGCATACATTGTATGATTGACAGGTACCATAGGCTCTGCTGAAGATGGTAACAATAGCACACTATTTGCGGTATATCCTCATTTGGTCTGGACTTAAAATCACAAGACATCTCGTAGTATGAGTTTTTGAATTGGGAATTCTTATAATAATAATTAAATTTTTCTCTTCTATATCATAGATCGTTATTTTTAGCAGCTCATCCCTTCTCAAAGCTCCACAAACACCGATTATTAAAATGACCCGAAAAGTTATCCAAAATTAGTTAAATTAATCGATTTATATTAATTTGATTTATCTTTTCTAATAGAAATCTATTATCAGATGCTTCTTGTAAAAATCTCTCAATTTCCTCTTTCTGGATTTTTGCGGAGGGTATTCAACTGATCTGATTTTGAAATATGGTATTAGTTTTGGAAATTTTCTCTTTACATTTTTTTTTATTTAGTGTACTTTTTAACATGGAATATACTGACCATAACTTTGAAGGTTTAATTTTATTAACTTTGTGTTCGAAATATGCCAGTAATATCGCTTCAGACACTTTTTCAATTTTCTTCAAACTACACCACTACTTGAATTCATTGTAGGCAATCTCGTACTGTCTCGATGATTTTTTGGGGATTAAAATGTCAAACAGCACTTTGTGCCGCTTCCAATACTTCTCCTGGTAAATGCTTGTCTTCACTTTCTAAGTTCACTCTTAGAATATGAATTACAATACAGTGTGGTCCCGAGGTAATGGGCCAAAATTCATGGGTATTTTCCCGAAGCAAAAATATTACAATTTAGCTGAACTTACCTTAGTCCAAAATTTAATAGTTAAAGAGACACAGGGTGTTAAATGTAAAATATTATTTTAGTTTATTTCCATTTATTTCTTAATAAATGCAAATATTTTTACAAAATTTTGGGGTTTTGGGTTATTTGGGTAGAGAAATTGAAATTTGCTCACATTTTGATTACAGTTTATAGAGGACACTAGCTGCCATAGATTGAATGTGTTGAAAACGATATAACTTTTTTGTACTTTAAAGGATCTCTTTTGGTATCAAATTCTTATTTTCCAACTTTTTTTACACAAAAAAGGTATACTTTATGAAAGTAGCTGTCTCACACCATTTCCGAGATATTTGGGTTTGAAACTTCCAATGCTAATAGTTGAAATAATTAAAATAATTTGGGAATGTTAAAAACAAGGGTTTATTTAGAATTAAAAATTGTAATGAACAGTAAAATAGTGAACATTAGTAAAAAACATGCCTTTTTGACAATAATTGCTCAAAATGCCCACCTTTAACTTCAATATATTTATCAACGCGTTTATTAAAAGATTATAAAAGTGTTAAAGTATAAATCTTTAACGCGAAGACTTTGCAGCATATAAAACCCGCTGCCAAAGTATTTCTCAGGTGTTTATAGTTTCTCCATAAACAAATGATTTCATGTAACCCCAAAAATGAAAGTTTCAGCATTCTATTTCACATTTATGTATATACAATTTAAATTGTAAGCTAAGAAGTACTTAATTTAAATTAGGTACGTACTTATAATACTTAATGGAAAGTAGCATACAAATGACATCAATAAGACAAGTGGAAGACGTCAATTATTTGATTTTCGTAAAATCCTACTTAAGAATCTTTATGCTAAATTAATACCTGTAGGTACTTAATTAATTGTAATTAACGCAACAGCATTGGAAGTTTCAAAGCCAAATATCTCAATAACGGTGCGAGACAGCTACTTTCATAAAGTATACCTTTTTTGTGTAAAAAAAGTTGGAAAATAAGAATTTGATACCAAAGATGAGACAACTTAAAACACAAAAAAGTTATGTCGTTTTTAACACGTTCACACTGCAGCTAGTGCCCACTAGGACCTTTAACCAAAACGTGAACAAATTGCAATTCCTCTACCCAAAGAACTCCAAACCCCAAAATTTTGGGGGGATATTTGCATTTGTTACGGAATAAATAAAAAAAACGCAAAAGCACCATTTCGCGTACTAGATACAAAAATTACTATTATATGCTACATAAAATAAAAAGGCAACATAAAAAGGAACTAAATTTATTTAAATACGTATGAACACTAACAACATTGTTGCAATGAGTTACTACATTAAATGCAAGGTAGGATTCTACACAGACTACCTAAAGGAAATGCGATATATCTAATATCATTTCTAACATGTATTTGTTGTCAGTCTCAAGTTTCTGAACTGATCAACGGATGCTTTAGTATCGGATCCCTGCTTTCTTAGCACTCCCAACAATTATAAAAGATATATCTATGTCTCGATCATCTTCAACATTGTAAATAGTTAAAATACTTTAAAAATAAAACGTGAAATGTCAGAAATTTGTCAACTGATAATCTTTGGTTTTCTACAACTAGTGATAAATTAATGAATGTTGTTAATAGATTCAGAAATAACATTTGCTGTTACATAGATTTGTCACAAGTTTTAAGGATGTCATGGCTCGATATTAATTCATATTGTAAATCGTCAGCCTCCAGACAAAGACCTCCAGATCTGATAAAATTTTTAAAATGATTTATGCTGTGTATAAAAATAAATTTTTGTCAATTGATGACCTCAGAAAATATATGTACAGGGTGGTTTGTAATTGTATATTGCAAATAAACATGAAAAATTATGAACATTTTCTTAATAAAATTTTTTTGGAAGTACTTACAACCTGGAAAGTTCTAAAAATTGAAAGTTTCTGAATTCCAATAGTTGAACTGGGATAAAATTTAGTGTTATTATTGAAAAAATAAAACAACACAGCTACAAAAAAAATTATATTCGTTTTAACAGAGTATGATACCCCTGTATTTTGACCCGTTGAAAACGATGGAGTCATTACTTGAGGCTCTTTTTCTAACCTCAAAAATTAGCTCAGAATCAGTGGAAATCTAATTTTATTTTATTGTTAAAATACTTGAGATTTTGAAATTAAAGTACACAACAACTTGTCAAAACGGCCAGAATAAAAAAAATTTATTACTGCATTTGTTTCTTTAAAATGCATCCTTGAGGAAATCAAGATTTCCAGATTTGGAATGGAGCAATTCTGATATGACTCTTCAGCGGTTTAAAATAGAGGGTCAAAATATATTCTTAAAAAGTATATGAATAAATTTTTTTTGTGCCTGTGTAAGCAGTGGAGTAGATATAGGGATCAGCCATGTCATTTTTATAAATAACATTGAAATCGACAGAGCCTTTTGTAAATTTTTATATAATTTCGAGATAATTACAATTTCTGATATCTCGACACTAAAAAGTAAGAATAGTGCAGATTAATTAGGAATCTTTGAAAATTGTTTTAAATAAGTGACACGTAAGTTATTTTTATAATTTCTATTCTAAATTGAGGATAAAAAACATACTACTTTCAACGATTTAGTAAATAAGAATTTTATGTTTGGGTTAAGCTAAGGGAAATGTTTTTTAATCAATTTGTCATGCAATAAGCAGAGACCACAAATTAATCTGTACGTTATAATATTGCTTTTTTTTACCGCAGATATCGAAAATTTTAATTATCTCAAAAACCACAATTCCTATTAAAAATTACAAGAGGCTTGGTGAGCATTATCCACGTCGATGGATCAGGTGTATTTTTGAAATGAATCATGCAGAATCTGGTACCGATCCCATTGCTTGTCCGCCATGATCGCCAGATCTAAATCCCATGGATTATGTCGTTTGGGGATTTATTAAAGAAAGGGTGTATAGTTCACTAGTCTGTACTCTTGAAATGTTAAGAAGAATTGAAAATAATTGTAAAACTCTTAAACACAACCCCAATATGTTTAAGCTTAATTAAGCCATGTGAGAAATGCATTAAAGTTCGAAGACAACATTTCGAACATTTATTGTGATACTTTTTCTTTTGTACTCTATCGTTAATTGTTATTTTTGTTTGTTTCTCAATATTAAATATTTTATTCTGTATTACTTTGTTTGAAAATCAACCATTTCACATGTAATGAATCCATAAGCCATTTTTCTCAAAAACCAAGCATTTAAAAATAGTAAGTGACCTTTTTGCTGCAAAATAAAGTGTAATGTAAAAAAAAATATATTCATTTTGAAAAATTTCCAGTGGCGTAGAAATTATAAAAATAGGGGGTTATCAGAGCTGCTTATGGATGCCTATGATTGATCTATTCGCAATAATTTGTAAAATCGATAAGACCTTTTTATTTGTACACTTCAAACTAAGTATAACGCAAATGGCTTTTATAGTTTAAAAAATAAATAAAAACAAAAAAAAATGTTTTTTCAGGGGCTTAGAGGTACTAAAAGGAAGTCTTTGAAAGAAAAAGTGTATACTTCAAAATGACATTATTTTGACCAGATCTATCGATGGTTAAAGTCCTAATCGTAAAAAGTGAATCGTCCTATATACTTATTACTGTAGTATGCTTTGCGACATACAATTATACACCACCTTGTATATCCCTTATACTCACGGAGTATTACTAATTAAATAAAAAAAATTTGTCTAACGCTAATTTTCAG
The DNA here is from genome assembly GCF_000390285.2 of Anoplophora glabripennis. Taxonomy (NCBI): domain Eukaryota; kingdom Metazoa; phylum Arthropoda; class Insecta; order Coleoptera; family Cerambycidae; genus Anoplophora; species Anoplophora glabripennis. The sequence goes on from NW_019416291.1 coordinate 911,051, forward strand.
AATAGTAATTTTTGTACGACTTTTGTTAAATGCAGTTATGATACTTTGTCTGAAGACTAGTGAAATGTATGCTTTTCAAGATTAGGATAAACTGCAAGTAATTCAAAATTAAATACAAATAAATATATTTGAGCAATCGAAAAATTTTTTAAAGGTTCCAGGAGTGCACAAATATTTATACTTAAAAAGAACGAACTATTTCCATAAATCCACCAGCATGCATAATGCACAAATTTAGATGAGCTTATCACCAATTCACAATCCCTGGAACTCTGTATGACGCATAAAGCAAATTAAATAATGTAGTTATAAATTTCCTTGTAATTTACCTATAAGTCCATAAGTTCAAATTTCCATGAGATGAGGCATTAACTAGTAAAAATATAATTACCAAAAACACTAACACACATTTTAGAACGTTGCCTCATTTTTTTAACATGGAATAATGGTCAACAGCACTAACTAATAACTAACAGATATTTGCATTATCAATGTAAAAAATGTCAACTAAAAAATTTAAGAAAAAGAAGTCACTAGTTTGGTGTACTTCAAGAAAGTATTTTAAACAAACCAATTACAGTTGAGATATTGTTCAATTTTTAGTTCCTGAGTAAAAAAAAATTGCCGGCATATTGAACGCAATATATCTGTAGTAGACATGGCCCAATATGTGACACAACTAAGTGAAACGTTTAATATATTATTCTGTATTAACACATTATTATCACAGTCAGTCATTCTGACACCAGCTACTACAAGATTTTGAATTAAAAACGACTTATTCCATCGCATACAACCTCGTCCATTCCTTAGCTTTAAGAACAGCGTCTTGCTCCCTACTCTTCCACATATTCGCAACATCGTTGGCCAGCGGGTCATCCGGATTCGGGCTACTTAAGAGAGCTTGGATGGAAAGTAATACTGTTCTAACTTGCAATGCGGGCGACCATTGGTCCTTGAGAATATCCAGGCATATTCTGCCTAATTTGTCTATGTTGGGGTGGTAGATTTTCGTTAAAAATCTTACATTAGGAGGCGACAGAGGATAGTTCTCCGGGAGGAACAGTTCCAATTTAAATAAGCCCCCTTCATACGGTGACCCGCTTGGACCGGCCATAACCACATGGAAGTACCTGCAATTGTTGTCATCTGGCGTTGCGCTGATGCCCGGTGGAGGGTCTCTGGACAGATTCTTGGTTTCCACCAAAATCCTTCTTGTAGAACCACTTGCCATAACCTATCCGTATACAAAACGTGTACCGGTTACTAAGTACGCTGTTTCTGGTAAATTTAAATTATTTGGGATGCAACTTACTTGGAAATTTATGTAACGGGAATATAACCTATATTACTAAAATTAACCGGTAGAAAAGTGACACAGATAGCACGATTTGTGATTTGTTGACCCGACCGGAATCCCGAAATCCGAAACTGACGTTTATTTTTTGGCGGATGACAGCCCACGGGATTTTTTTTAGAACACCGTGGGAGAAGGGTGCGTTCCACACAATAGGCAAGTTCGGTATTAACATCTAGACGCTCTAGATGCTTTTGTTCTTTTCTAATTGTAACAGATAAAAAGACAAAGAGATATATCTAGACCATCTAGATGTCAATGCCGAACTTGCCTAATGTTTGTATTGTCATAGTGTTTTGCCAACTCAGAACGATGCGTGTTGATAACAGAATAAAAGCTGGAAGGAAACAGGTGTTTGCTAACATTGTCACGCAATGTACAGGGTATGTAGAAGCGAATGGGCCATATTTCAAGGGTAGCTTCCGTGAGAACAAGTAAAGCGACAGAAAAATGTTACTCTTGCTTACTTGAAAAGTTACAAGAGCCTTAAATTTTTTTTTCTATTTTTTTAAGATAATTCTGTAAAATTTTTAGAAAATTTCTCATAAGGAGGTTTATGGAATCAAAGATTAATTTTTTACTCAAAGCAAAGAAACAGGGGTCGCTAAGAATAGCAGAGACATCTTTTGTTCTCTGTCGCATATATTTCAGATATCTTTAATGACAGAAATTAATTTCCATTTTTCTCTGAAACAATGCATTTCAACATGTTATACCTATCTCTTTTTTAAAATTAAATAAATTGAGGTTTCATTAAAATCTCGAGCAACAAAAAAATGTGGGGAAAGGAAAGCATTGTTTCAGTAAAGTTTTTAGATATTGATAAGTTATCAACTGATTGCGGTACGTTATCAATGATAACGTACCGCAATCAATTATTGCAGTACATATTAGAGATGCCCAGCAATATAATTTTTAGTCCAATTTAAATAAGCCTTTAAATCGAAATTTTGGTCAACTTGCCTGAATTTTTGATATGAGTTAGTTTGAGGTATGTTATAACAATAAGTGACAGTAATTTTTTGTTCGTCCCCCGGCCAAGGGTGAAAAAAGATAAAACAAAGTGGTTTTTCAAGATAACTCAAAACGGGTAAGGGCTAGAAAAAAAATTTCGTATAAAAGTTGTAAAGCATACAATTCTACATAAAAATGGCCACTTGACTTTTCTTGTATTATTAAAATTAACAGAGTTAGGGAGGCTAGAAGTTAAGGGAAGATTTCAGAAATTTAAAAAAATCTTAAGCAGAAAAATGAATGAATTTTGTAATTTTTTTTTCGATCTAATCTAAAAAATGTAACCTTTCTTTTCAGAGAAATAGATATGTTTTTTAATTTTTAATAAGAGATAACAATTTCAAATTTGTTGTTCACCCCCTTAAACAGAAATTTTAACGAAAACCTCGAAACAGGTCAATTTAATTTTGTCAATTTGTTTACATAAATCATATAAGTAATTAATTCTTTTTGAGTAAATATGATTTTGTTTTAAATAAAAAATATAGTTTTTCTGAAATAAAAAATAAGGGTTTTATCATAAGTAATTTCCATTTTGTTTTATTTCAAAATATTGATCAGAACCCCAGAAATTTTGAAAAAACTGTTTTGGGGGGCGAACTTTGAGGGTGTATTTCACCCCCTAAATATGTTTTTGCGCCGATAAAAAAAATACGTGTCTCTTTACATTTTTTAGAGTAGATTGAAAAAAAAATACAAAATTCATTCGTTTTTCTGCTTGTTATGATTTTTTTAAATTTCTGAAATCTTCCCTTAACTTCTAGCCTCCCTAACTCTGTTAATTTTAATAGTACAAGAAAAAGTTGAGACGCCATTTTTATGTAGAATTGTATGCTTTACAACTTTTATTAGAAACTTTCTTTTCTAGCCCTTGCCCCTTTTGAGTTATCTTGAAACACCTCTTTGTTTTATCTTTTTTCACCCTTGGCCGGGGGTTGAACAAAAAATTACTGTCACTTATTGTTATAACATACCTCAAACTAACTCATATAAAAAATTCAGGCAAGTTGACCAAAATTTCGATTCAAAGGCATATTTAATTGTACTATTTATATGTTTGCGCATTGCACGCAATAACAATCAAGTATGAAAAAAATGGTAGATGAGGGGAATGTGTTTTGTAAATATTTTGATGTCACCAATAGGGGCGGTAACATTTTTTTTTATTTAAAAGGACATACGTATTTAAAATTTTTAGTTAAATATTTTCTATTTTAATAAAAAGTAGACGTAAGAAAAAAATAATAATTTTAACTGAGTTTCATCTTCATCAAGCTAGAAAATATCATTTAAATTATCTAGGACAGCGGAATATTAAGTTAATTGTTTCACTTATAATACTATTAAATTCTGAATTTGAATTGGCCAATGGGAAGGGAGTAACATTATATACAATACAAACAAAAGGTTATTCTATACAAACAAATAAATGTGAGATCGTTTCTACTACTACAACTTTATAACCACAATCATGCACCTTCCATTTTGGGGAAATTCCAATTGTCAACTTTGAATCATGAGTGTGAATTTTCAATACATTTTTATGCAAAATAAAATTTTGATAGATAAATTGCACAAAGTGATATTGGTATGTCAGAACGCCATTTTGGGTCAAATGAAATGTTCAATTTCTTGATTTTAATTTATATATGTATAACTTTTTTCTGTTAATGTTTGTAACGAGAGAAGGGAAACAATCCCACTAAACACGAAACGTAAATGAAACGTTGCAAATGAGATGTTTTACTAAATATTTGAGTCATTAACTAGAAACGTTTCTGTTTCATTACAGAAATGTAACACTTGAAAACTTATTTAGTGAAACATAGCCGAAACGTTACAATTGAAGAGAGTTTGAAACATTACTCGAAACATTCCCTTTCGATCTCGGAAACATAACAGACGAACAACCCTTTGCTATTTTTGCTTATCTTATGGAACATTCGGCATTAGTTAAATTTTGCTCTCAATCCCCAATCCTTCTCAAGCGTTAGTTCATTTGCCTTTGTTATATAAAGACATAATTAGAAAAAAAAATGTGGTAGCATATTTATAACACAAGTCTAGAAAAAATGTATGTTCGTGACTTGCGTAGACTGCGCGTAACAGCCCGAGTTTATTTGTTTCCCGTGTGTCGTTTCAATTCGTATTATGTTAGGTTAGGTTTGCGGTTTGTCAGTTTGCTTGGTTTCGTTGTTATTCATCTTTACTTTGACGCTATTTTATGTGATAATTTGTAGTGTGTGCAGTTGTGGTTATTGTAAGGTGCATATAAAATAATGAATATTGATGCAAAATGTTTAAAACGATATGTGTAGAGATTTCCAATTTTGCGTCACATCTACCTAAATATAGTTATACCCACTACCTATTACAGACAAGAGGACAAGGGACAAGAACTAAGAAAATGGAACAACAACTATACGTTTCGATATAATTTGAAGAGCAACTACTTAGTCAGTGAGAACTATTTGAAATATGGATGAATCAAGTGAAATAGACGTCATTTATTTTATATTTTGTACAAATGTTTATATTTGTTTATGTGTATAGGCATGCTTAAATAAAAGAGTTTAGGTATACCTACAGATATTTACTTTGTCAAGATATCATTTTGTATCCTTATTTCTGCTGTATAATTTATTATTATTAAAAGGATATATGTAATATTGACCATGCGTAGAAGAAATTATAACTTTATATTATTTTTCAGTAATGTTATTTGTTTTTCATGTACCTACCATTTCAAGATTCATAATCATAACTAACTTTTTCTAATTATCAGTTCGTCATTGTTACCATATTCATGATGGTCTCAACATTAGAAAATTTCCATTTCAGAAGCGTATTTGAACAATATAAAATGTGTAGCTTTTTTAAATGCTTCTGATATTGTTTTGTGACATTATTATTTGTACGATGAATGGCAAAATTCGTAATCCTATTAGAAACTTTTTTCAGTGGCTTCTCAAAAAGAAAAAAATCCTTGGTAAAAGTTGCCGCATCCCCAAACTAGAAGCGCATATTTATTTTTTTTTTAAGTATACAATGTAACTTATTTTAGTTCGAATTAAGTCATTCACAATACAAATAAAATTATTACAAAAGAGTATTAGAGATATTTAAAAAAATACTCACACCATTTATACTATTTCAAAAACGCTTTTGAAATGAAAATTATATAAAGTTGAGAGCATTATGAGAACAATATGGTAATAAAACTATTATGTTACTCAAACATTGTTGAAAATATACTGAAACGTAAAACAAAAATATCGAGGGCATAAATGGAACACAAAAATAATGTTACTGAAACCAATTTTTTGAAACGTTTTATTGGAAACGTATTTTGGGGAGGACATCTTGGGCTTATAGAACGTTACCAGAACGTTGCATGGATTTTTTATGAAACGTTTCAAGAAAAATGGAAACATTTCTGAAACATGTCAGAAACTGAAAAATGTTTAGTGGGTTCAGACTCTTCTCTTGATCTGCTATTATTTTACTAATTCTGGGGCAGAGATTACCTCCATTAAATGACATGGGGATTGGAATTCTACTCTAATGGCAGATAGGTACATTGAAAACTGCATGGGGATTGGGGAATAAAACTTATGTTTCAAGAAATAATATATTTTCCTGAATCGGTTGCTCTGCCAGCATCGAAAAATAATTCAAGAGATTACTTTGGTTCAACGTTTGAAATTAATAAATTTTCAAAAAGAAATGCTTTTGATTCCAGAACAAAAAAGTCTTAACTAAATTGTCTTTTCGACACAGAATTAAACTGTCAACATTTTATGACAGTTCTCGGAAAAATATATTTCCGGATAGTAAGTGGAAAGTAAATTTTCCAGTTTCCCCCGTACCAGTCGACGTCGACGAGTGCCCCCCGAGCGCATTGACACCGCCGTACGCAGCCGCGCAGCCACGACCGCCCGCCACTAGCGGGACGACTCCAGCGGCGCGATTCGCGAGTACAGCACCAGGTCTAGAACGGGCTCCGAAGTCGCGTTTAATCGCCTACGGAATACCAAGGCATATCATCGCGGAAATATACACCGCAGTAAGGCATCGTCGACGGCTCGCCTCGTCGGTGACGACACCGCGGTCTCAGTTGGCCGGTTCGTTCCGAGTGACTCGTTATTGTTTGGGTGATAAACAAATGACAGTCGGTTGACATATTTTTGTTGATACGGGTGGGTGTCTGCGCCCTATTTCTCCAGGGGATCTCGTGTGGTGAGTATTTTTATAACTGACCTCGGTCGCGGTGATGACGGAAGTATAAAATTTTTTACACGCAATTGCATCCCCTAAAAAATATTAAAGAGCCCCTGCGTGAAGGAACGTCCTTATTCCGGTGAGAATTATGAAAACAAGGGGTACGTAACGCAGAAGGTAGTTTTCTGTTTGACATCAAGGCTAGGAATTTCGCATATCAACAAAGAACACCGTAATTATTGATTAGCGAAATAAACAGTTCGCGGGAGGTTTTCTTATTTGCATTGGCTTTGTCAAGGGTTTTCGAATAGTTTGCAATTAATAAAGTTGATTTTTCATATAAAAAGTTCCTCTAGAACTTGCTGTAACGGATCAATTAAATGTCATTACTATTCAGAAAAAAATATTTCAGTGCCATCCGCTCTTATTTAACAACTGCCCCGAATTGTAATTGAGAACGAAATTGCATTGTTTTGAATATCAAGTTTACATTTAGAATTAGAACCTAGTTTTGACTGGCCAGCGAATGAAAATTGGGAAAAAAAATCGCAAAATTTAACCATACTGGTACATTTGTGTCAATACAGCATATCTGCAACGTAACTAATATTGTTTTTGAGAACAAAGACTGGATAGGTAGGTATTTACCAGAAAGAAATGAGGGCATCTGCCCAAAAATTATAAAATTTAACCACATACCTACGTATACTACTTGTATCAATGAAGCATAACCAATATTGTTTTTGAGAACAAATTACGGATAATATTCACCTATCACTAGATTAAAGAAATGAGGGCATATCTACTCCAAGTTCTAATTCTTTTCTTTTATATCGATCTTCTTTATGGTATTCAATGTACCTACATACAGCACAGGAGCTCTTGAAAAGCGACTGGTTACTAGTTATTCCTGTTTTCTGTGTTCTAACCCCAGGGATTTGCCTCTGACGGGGGCCTCAAAAAGTGCAATGTTTTACTTGGCGATAACCTTTAAGTATACGTATGTTTAAATTTTCCATTATGAGGAGAAAACCTAGCCCCCTCTAGCCCCCTTTGCTTACGCCCTTGTCTGTAAAACGCTAAGAATTTACACTGCAAATAATGCAGACGCGATTACGCGTAAAAATTAATGTAATTAAAAATTGGAAAGTTAAATTTAAAATAGAAATTATTGAACTATATCAAGCGTTTGTGCAAATTTTAACAAACAGGAAATATGGGAGCGATCAAAGAGAGAAGTTTCCTTTTAAAGCCACGGAAATTTGTTATTATTTATTTCACTAAAAACTGCTCATTTACGTGTATTTTCTATCGTTAATGCAAGCGCTGAATAAAACGATATAAATAAACAACAAAACACTGTTAAACGGTGACGCGGATAAAAGTATGTAATGCAGACCACTTATAAATTGCATTGATTGTACCTTGTTAAACTTGATGCTATTGTTATCTCGACTTGTCCAATTTATCATCAGTATCAGATTATTTTCTTTGAAGAGTTCGTTGACATGCTACTTATATAGATTTATAGCGCTTAGTCTGTAATAAATTTATCAGTCGGGGGCTTGTTTTTGAAATGCTAATTCGAAATCATCCGTCCTCGAAATTTTTAACATGTAACACCTGCACCTCAAATAATAAATATCGTTTCGTATTTTTCCAATTCAAAAGAACCAGGATAGACATAACCATAGACAAAACATAACACAGAATGCCATAAACATTAAACAATACAGGTTTTCGTGTGCTTTAAATTGTATAAAATGTAGTGCTGTCGATAGAAATTGCACACTTTATCCAAATAACCTGTACTATACTATGCAGTTCATGTACATACCTACATGTTACATAACTATCTCCTTTTTTTTACTGAGGTAAAGTAGTACCTACTGTCAGATAAAATTTGTATTCGACTATAGCAATCTTATCAAAGCGATAAGGAAATAATGATTAACTAAAAACAATATTAGGGAAAAACAGTTTTTGTTGGAGATATGACTAATAATAACAATAAATTGCGGTGTAGATAAAAAACCTTCGGTAAAATTGATCGCTTTATACTCATTTGTCGGCCTCTATTATTACGGAATTCTAAGGACAAATAAAATTGTAAATTAAGTCGTCATGGATTGCATTGTAATGCTTTGGACGATACCAACTTCCATGTATACGTTTGGTAGACGATATTGTTTTATCGGTATCAAATTCGTAAGCTTTGCACTACTGAGACGCGTACAAAACATTTCTTAATTTACAAATAATTCAAACTAGTAGTAAAATCAGGGGTGTTACAAGTTTAATAAATACGTACCTTTTAATGAAGTTTTCTTAATCATTTTGTACACCCGCAGAGCACTTACATAGCCATCTCAAAATGTTTGCTTTCCATTTTACATATTCCAATTACATCTTTTGATTTTTCTGAAAAAAATAATCGAAGGTGACATTTCTTGCTACGGAGATTTTGACTTGAAAAGTAGACAATAATTATAATAGTAATTGCTACCGTGCAATAAAAGGAAGAATAAAAACACCTTTAGAAAAATGTTTTATTGCTTTTTTGTCGTGCTAGCATTGAAATCAATCGGTGTATTATTATTATTTAAGGATTTATCTAACCTTCGAATGATTGCCAAGGCATGCTTTAGATATTTCACGTTTTATTGAATGCTGCCGGCTATTGAGTAAAAAAAACGAGAAACTTGGACACGACCAGTGAAGATTTACTATCCAATTTTGCATGCTACAAGTTTTTTTGATACGTTTTTTGTAAACATGAACCAAATATTAACTGTTTGTATATACAATTTAGATATCTAAATACATTTGAGTCGATATTTAAATAAAAAAATACAGAAAAACAATCGCGTCATTTTCAAAGATAGTACCACATTTAATTTATTTACAACAACCTTCAATGTATTGACAAATTTTCTAGATATACCTCGCCAATATTGACTTACAAAGGACAAAATAAAAATCAATGCTTTTTAAAATGTACAAACTTTTCTCTCCTATCGTCTAAAGTTTTAAATTTGTGACAAAGTTATAGTTTCTTTTCTATTTATTTGGATATTTACCGCCTGTGTAAAGAAATTAAAATTTGATTAAAAAAGACGGTGCGTAATTTTCTTAATCAGAACTTTCCAAATCGCTGGATAGGACGCAGAGGTTCAATGGGCTCATTCATCATTTTTTTTATTTGCTTGACGGAAAGATATTACAATTTTAAGGTTCTCTGCAAAAAATTAGAATTTTGTGGTGTGTGGTTTTTATTAGAAACATCCATTATCATACTTACTTCTGGCAAATTAGAAGAATCTGCTTTTACGAAATTTACTTCCATTTATTAAATTTAGCGCTGGAAGTAGCGCTAAGTCGGCTGCCGTCCCATGCGGTGACGTCATTGCATTGCCACGGCTGAGACAAATATTCGCAATTAAAAAAAAATCATATAATTTGAAAACCGCTCAACGGATTGAGTTGACATTTTCAGGGTCGCCTAATCATGAACATTACTAAACGTTTTTGAAAATTTACTGAATGACCTTATTGAGTGGCCTCCCAGATCGCCAGATCTAACGTTCTTAGACTCTTTTCTATGGGGACACTTAAAGACGAATATTTATGCAACACGACCGAACTCCCTTGAGGCGGCAAATTGAAGAATGTCGTCAGATGCTTGGAAATGTTCGTTCAGAGCAAAAAATTTATTATTATATAGAAGCGGAAGGAAATCAATTGGAACATTTGATAAAATAACATTCTTTCATTCATTGATATTTTGTCTTATTTTTTAAGTAATGACTTTATTGTTATATCCAAACTAAAATTTAAAAAGTCGTATGTCTTCGTGAGTCGAACTGAAAGCTTTAAAATGAGGTGTCACTCAACGAAGGGTACCATTTAAAGTTTAAGGGTAGTTTACGCCCCTGCCTAAGGGGTAGCTTTCAAGACACCAAAACGTACGCCATCATGTGTCCCCCTTGAAAAGAAAATCGACGTGTCTCAAGATTTTTTATTTTTTTTTATTCCGACATTTTCCAGGAGGGATTTTATTTTAATTCCGATATTTTCCAGGTGGAAAGTTTTAATTGGAACACCCTGTATAATTTTTTACCCATTTCAGTGTGAGATCTTTTGCTAGGCCAACATAGTTTGGCGCAAGGGTTTGTTCAATTAATTTTGTATTTCCATTCATAGGTGGCATAATTTTCCCCGTTTCATCCTGATCACCGTCATATTCCTTGCAGCAATATTCGTCTGTAACATTATAGCAACAACACTAAAATAAGAAAGTGGGGAGATAACAAATGCTTACAAGAGCACATATAACTTATGATACGATACGAAAAGTGCCAGACCATATAATTACTGATTTCTTTCACTTCAACTTTTACTGCCCTGAAAATAATGCAAGTTGCCGCAGTTGTTGCTTACGTGCTATCAGGAAGCTACACATCTGCTAACTTAATGCACCACATAACCTACTTTTTAAGTGAATCGTTACATTAGCAGTGTGGTTGCCAATGTAAATGTTAGCTTTAGTTACGTCGAAGCATCCTATGATCGACTATCCCTCTTGCTTTCCAGAGCAGATTTTCAAGAGCTGAATCAACGTGTTTTGACAGAACATTATCTGTTATTCTCACTAGTATTTAACATCTTTTCTTAGTACAAACTGAATATGAAAAACAACATTTATTTGATATTTCAATGCTTTATAATTGCTGTTATAAGACCGATCATATCCTTTTGGCTCTAGATGTCAAATTTGATCAAAATCAGACAACACCTAGGTATAAAAGTTACAGTGGATATCGTTTGAAATAAACGCCCTGTAGATCATCCCTTTCTTTAATGGTCTTAATGACAAATTGGTCCTGGAATTGAAAACGTAATGTAGACATTCATCCGATTATCTAGATCTGTTCTCGAAAAATTCAAATTGAATAAACTTATTTAAAATTACCCCAATTTACAGAAGTGCTTTCATCGTGCCCGCAAATTGCTACACACAATTTACATGCATTTACCGACGTAAAGACATTATTATTTGTTAAATACGACATTTACCAAGCAGCAATCGTACGAGATTGCTCTGGAGTTTCTGGGAGGTTTGTTTGTTCTGTTTACCGGCTTACTAATGGACGCAATCAATTTCGGAGTCAATCAATTCACCGCTTCTGTTCATTAATAACCCAACTACAAGTGAAGACAACTGAACAATGATTATGAGTGTATCTAAATCAGTACTAACTTACCAAAAGTCAACTCTGCTAAACTACAGCTTAGTGGATCTACTGTTTACCAATAAAAAGTTTATTAGTTTGACGCAATACTACATTCCTAATAGAAGAAGTGATCTCATCATATTTTTTAATTATGAAGCCATCGCCCACCTTACGCATTGACATAGTTAACATCTTTCAAGTGGTGATTGAAACAGGTATGGTAATTAAAATATATCTTAATAGAAATTCTAAGAAAACGATTTTTTACTAACGTAAAATTTGTAAACCTGTAAAAGTGAGCTAATTGGGATGTTGACCTTTTTCCAATTAATGAGTAGGAGGTGCATTTAATGTTTAAAATCCCGTATTGATGGAACTATCACCGTTATCTCGTGGATAAATTAAAAAAATAGTAATTTTTCATTTAAAACTTTTCTACAAGATGTCCAACTCTACATTACAAGCCAAGGTTTTGTAAAATAAAATGTCACTTATTTTAATAATTTATCTATATCAAAAAAATAAAATTACTAACCGGTCTGCTTTTTTATTGCTTGCAACCGAACCTGTTTGTTCAAATTTGGCAACCAATCTTTCACATTTGGTTCATTCGGGGCATTCCTTCTACCGAATATTCCACATAATTTGCGCACAGTTTCAGCTACACACTCTCCGTATATACATAACATTTTACAACTAGCTTAATTACAAAACTGCTAATGCATACAGGTATGTTTTGTAAAAATTGTAAGCCTTGTCTAAGATATCAACCTGTCTTCCCAGTTTCGTTGAGCATTTTTAGGGATTACCGAGAAAACCCCAATTCAAAGATAATATTTTTTTAGCGGATAATCCGCTCTCCCAGATAACACGACACCGAGGCGTCCTTAATACGATATTGTTTTTTTTTCACGCAACCTTCGAAAGGACGCCTACGCAACAATGTCCGGAGCATATCTGGGAAAGATCAATTATTACGTCGACTAGACTGCGTCAGCAGGCTTTAAGACTAAGTGCTGAGCTTCTGCGAAGGGGTAATCGAAATTCGGGGAATCTCAGATTATCGATACCGTTCGAAATGGAATGTAAAATGCAACCTAAAAAGTCGACTTCGGGGAATGTAGATGTTCCGTCGACCGTAATCGACCAAAATAAAAAGGTTTCGCCATTTTCTGGTATTGTACGGGGTGTAACGGCGATCGACTTTCAGTGACGAAATAAACAGAAAAAAACAAATAGTAAAGCTCATTCTTATGATAATTCCTATGATGCCAACGACCCTTTAAATAAAGAATGGTAAATTTTATACAGGGTCATCCAAATAACATATTACTCCCTTATCTTTTTTACTTTCCTATCTAGAGAAGATGATAAAAGTCAGATAGCATAAAAGTGATTCAAATTGGCTGTGAAATATTTAAAATAATCCTAAACACTTTCAAAATATTACTAAAAGGAATAAAAAGGCAAAATACATCAAAATAATGTTAAAAACAGATCGGAAACGTTTATAAATACCACTAAATACTTGGAAATATTTAAAAAACTTTAAACTACCTCAATATTTTACGAGGTCTGTTTAGAAAATAAACGAACTTTTTGAATTACGCACTAATAGAGATATTTAATGATATGCGGTTGGCAGTATTGCGTTGCACATAACCTCCTCTGTAACGACCTGTTCTTGGATTGTTGATATTTCATTTAACTTTAAAATTTAAAATTTGGAATGTATTCATGTAGGAATTATTCAAGACAAATGTATCATATTATAATCAAACTTATGTTTTCTTGAAAGAAAATTGTAGGGGTCACAGAATGGCGTAGGTGGGAAGTAGCACGATAGATGGAGCCACTTATGCTCTGTGTATACACATCTCCCTGTGAGTAACGACACTAAAGCAGCTGGATCGTTCTAACGACATAATGATAAGGACCATTTTGAATTCTTGCCTCAAGGTGACACAGTGAACCGTGTGTATTATTAAGGCAGTTTACAATTGTTGCGTGAAAAAATCCACAAAAAGTGACCAGAGTTGTGGCAAGACAACTTATGGTTCTTGCACCATGACAATGCGTCCGCACATTCAGCTTTGTTAATTCGTTAGTTTTGTACCAAAAATCAATCCACTGTCCTCCCTCACCCTCCTTACTCGCCAGACCTTGCGATTTTTTGTTAGTCCCGAAATTAAAATCAATACTGAGAGGACGTCGTTTTCTGACTGTTGATGACATCAAAGCAAATTCGTCACAGACTTTAAAGGCCATTTCAAATGAAACTATCTAGGCCGTCTTTGCAAAATGGAAACACGTGTGTGAATAGGAGATGGGAGTACTTTGAAGGAGGAAAGGACCCATGGCATAGCTACACAAAAAAAAGTCTTGACCCAGAAACTAGAACTCCCATTTTTTATGTATTTTGACCTCTTGCCATTTTATGCCATTTTTTCGTTTATTTTTCGCACAAAATTGAAGATTAAAAACAAAATGACACGATAAATTGAAATTTGGCTTATTGTATTCAATTCGGGAGGTCAAAATAAATAAAGTATGGTACTTTTATTCTCTGTATTTGTGTATTTTGACCTCCAGAATCGAATGCTGTAAGGTAAATTTCATTTCATCGTGTCATTTTTTTTAATTTTCGATTCTATGTCAGAAATAGGAGGAAAAATGGCTATTGTGTGGCTGTGTATAATGTATAAAATTATTATTATTAATAATTTAATTTAATAATTTAATAGTTAAATAAATAAAGTTCAATTATTTTCTGAAGAAACCTCGTATACTTACATTGAAATACCTCGGAAAGCTTAGAGATATATCTAATTACATTGAAATAGGTATAGTCTTTCCGATCTCAATTGAAAAACCAAGAAATTGGCAATATGTATCAGGTTCGGTCGCTGACGCAGCAACTCGGTATTGAAATATTTGAAAAAGTTGTTCTCATATTTATTTAGCCATACCCATACCCGTGGGCAAATGCGGCACAAACACCCGCACTGGGTGACGTGGCCATAAATTCAGTTGTCAACAAATGGCTTAGCAGTGCAGTGCACCAATACGAATTTGGTATGATTCGTATAATTTTAATTTATTATAGTCACCTTCTATTAATCGTATTACATATTATCATATTACAATTGCCAAAAGAAGACATAAGAAGGATACTTTGTTTACTAATATTATTTCAATATGGAATTTGGAGACCTTTTGAAACGACACAAAACGAAATATACGATCAATATAATAAAATTGTTTGAACGCTATAGAAATTTTCTACATATTATACAGGGTGAGTCATTAATAATGGTACACAGTTTAATGGCAGATTGCTAACGTCAAACCTCAATAAACGTAAAACTACAAATTAAATATAAAAAAATATAGCAAAAAATCGAAAATATTTTTTCAACTTTAACACCCTGTAGAACAAAAAGGAGCAACAATTGATTAAGGCATGTTTGGCTCAATCGTTATATTTTGACATTAATAATCTGCCTGTACCATTATTAATTACTCACCCTGTTTACAAATTATTGTAATTTTTTACCTTTAGCAGAAAACTTTTTAGGGATGCCTAAGAAACTCATTAAATTTTATTGCTAGGCGTTTTAATACATAATCTGCCTTCGGAAAGACTATACCTCTAGAACCTCGAAATACCAGGATAACATCAAAATACCTGAAATGCTTCGAAAAAACTTAATTTCCAATCAAATCGTAAGAGGAATAAATATAAATGGTTCTCTGATTTCACATGACTTTTTACATGTGACAGTCTTCAAATTAAACATGTGACAAATAGAAAGAACAACAAAAACATTAACAACCATTTAACATACAATGAGAGTGCCAGGCTAACCTAGAGCTCCTGTGGGGAAAGAGCATGGCAGAGAAACCCACGATCGTTGCTCTTACCACCCAAATATAAATACAAAACAACCGCTAACCAAAGGTATAAATTAAGATCCTTTGCTAATGATAAATAAGACCTGTCTCATTTAATGTGTCACTAAATGTCATTTGTTAACCCATATTAGTCATACACACTTCCAAGTAAAACTGAAGAGGTTTGGTGTTAGTTAGCCGGCAGGGCCGGAAGGTACTGGAGTCCCATACGGGAGGCAATCCAGCTATAGTCGAGATTTCGGAAGATCCTTCTTAACACTGGAGTCCCATACGGGAGGCAATCGAGCTTAATCCAGATTCGTTCCGCACGGGCGAAAATGTTAGTAACTTCAACAAGGCTCGTATAGACGTATGACATAAAGTGAGCACAAGAAATCAAAGAACAACATAATCATGATAAAACAAGTCAAATGTGAAACAAAGGGGTTGCTTTTGTAATATCTGGGCAGTCACGACAATATATACATATTTTAACATGTAATAAATAATGAGCAATCTTTAATCATAATTGTAACAATTTTATATTAGAAAAATATACGCCCCTGAGCGTAATATAATGAAGGCTAAACATATACAGAATTATTATCATGAAACATCTATATTTTTACGAACAACGTAATCATGACAAAAACAAGTTAGATGTGAAACAAAGGAGTCATTATTGTAATGTCTGGGCGCTCACACAGTATATATATTTTAACATAAAATAAATAATGAGCAATCGTTAATAATAATAATTATAACAATTTTACCTTAGAAAAATATATGCCCTTGGGCATAAAGCAATGGTAGCTAAACATACAAAGAATTATTATCATGAAACATCTATAACCATCACAATCATAAGATTACATAGAACAATTAACAACAAAGTACTTAAAGAATATTACCTGCTAACTAATATCGGTTAAACACTTAATTTTCCACTACTACATATTTCACACTACACTGATCGTCTTACTTTTCCCTGCGCGCTGTTCTCACTTCAACTGCCTATCTTCAACTCTTTAGGCTTCCTTCCAGAATGCCCCCTAAGCGTTTGTTTTTGCGCTTCCTTCTACCGACCGTTAATATTACTTTTTCATTATTGTGCAACATCCATGTAACAGGTGACGTCGAAATTAGTAAGATAAGTACGGTTTTGCACACGTGTCTACGTTTGTCCATTTAAAAATATTTTAATATCAAAGACTGAATAAAAATTACGGTTCACCCTGTACAACAAAGTTCTCAGAACTAGATACTAATATTTTTCATATTTGAATACAAATTTCTCTCGTCACTAGAACAGTTGGTAACTGGAAATTCAGGAAAAAAAAGCAAACAGAAAAAGTGGCACGTCGAGCAGCTTACGGAACAAAGGGGGTCGCAATCCCGGGCAATCTAGATCCTGATCTTTCCCATTTATTAGGCGGTATCGCGACATCTAAAACGAAATCGTAATTCATTAACCCGTGAGGTAATAAATAATTTAACATCGCCGGCGACATTTAACTCGCATGTTACACCGGCCTTACTCCACTTGAGGGAAGATAAGGCAGTTTCCTGTTAACCTACTTAGCCGAAGTTTTCGTAACAGTCTATTCTCGTGTAGCCGCGGTTTTATGCAAACATGTAAACACGGTATGTCAATCCCGCATTCCAGTCCGTCGAATTCCCTTCGTTTGTTGACTCGCTCCCAAATTTGCCAAATAGGTTTATTACAATTTTTCAGATGAGACTAAATTTTCTTCTGTGCCCTTGTCGATTTGTAATACAGGGCCGTACGTTACCGTGAGTGAAACCAACCACAAAATACATTAATTCGTTCAATTAGCTTTAGAGATAAAAAATTGAGCAATTCAGTAAACTTCAAATTCGTCGAAATAGTCGTTACGATATCAGTTGGAACCGCATAAAAACATTTAACTCGTAAACTCTACGGAATCCAAAGGCGTCCAGAAAAATTTTGCCCTGTCTCGTCTAGATATTCTATATTCCGAGCTATATTCCTATTTAGTTGATGATACTCTCTAATTTTTTAGAAATAATCTTCCCGAAGTACAACTATACGTCATGATTCCATAATTATCATACGATTGTCAAGTTTATTATGTTTAAAATCGCATTATAATACATATCGTAAAGTATCTAAAGATTTATAATTATAATCATTATAATCGCTTAATTTATCTCGAATCATGTTTAAAGTATGAACTTTATTTTCTTTAGGTATACATATAAATTGTGCGCCGTATTACATCTCTGATAAAATTGTCGATATTTTTTAATTTTGTATTTTTTCGTTTCCTCTCTGTACCGTGATTAATAACGTCTCCTTCTTTAATTACGCGATAAATTGATGTTTTTTCATTATTTTTTCTTTTCAAACATTCATATACAGGGTGATTCATTAACAATGGGAATGTCGAAAGATGAAGATACTACACGTGAAATGATGACCATTGGCGCAAACATGCCATATCCGAAAGTTGATAGATTCGGAAATACAGGGTGTTGAAAGTTAAAATTTTAAATCGTTTTTTTGCGATTATTCTGAAAATATGTAGGTTAGGAACTTGAAAATTTGTGAAACTATATTTTTTTAGGCGACGAATAAGATGCGTGTTGTAATTTCAGCATTGCTCATAGAGGGCGCCACTTACGACCAATTTTACCGAAAATTTAGTTAATAACTTTTTACCCTGTATGTCTAACATGAAACTTGATTCAAAACCTGAAAGAGCAATCATTTTTCCATTAATTGTGTATTCTTGTTTCATTTCGGTATCTCGATCCGTTTTCGAGAAAAATCGATTTAACGAACACTATGTTTTGATAATACGAGAAATTAAAAGCGAAACAAACCAAGTGTTTCTTCGTGTTATTACAACAATTAACAATAAAACAAATGAAATTCGTAATAATGATTTAAAGTCAGTGTTCGAAGAATCCACCGTTGACATTTACACACTTTACACAACGTTTTCTGAGAGATCTTCGAGTTTGAAACAACATATTGGGATTGCGTTTGACTTCGTTGGCAGCGATTTGTATTCTTTGCCACAACTCTTCACACGAACCAATAGATTCTTCCAAATAGAAAAATGAAGAGGATTGAAGTCCGGACTTCTGGGTGGCCAAGTAAAAATGCTTCCACGGCTTGAAGAAGTTCCACTTTATTTAAGAAGAGACATGTGGTTCATGCACGACGGAGCTCCACCGCATTTTTCTTGGCCAGTGCGTGCATATTTAGATGCAGTTTTTCCAAATCGCTGGATTGGCCATGTAAGCATTTTTGCTTGGCCATCCAGAAGTCCGGACTTCAATCCTCTTGATTTTTCTATTTGGTCTCGAATGAAAGATATAGTTTACAAAGAATCTATTGGCTCGTGTGAAGAGTTGTGGCAAAGAATACAAATCGCTGCCAACGAAGTCAGACGCAATCCCAATATGTTGTTTCAAACTCGAAGATCTCTCAGAAAACGTGTAAAGTGTATCAGTGTCAACGGTGGATTCTTCGAACAATTACTTTAAATCATAATTACGTATTTTATTTGTTTTATTGTTAATTGTTGTAATAACACGAAGAAACACTTGGTTTGTTTCGCTTTTAATTTCTCATATTATCAAAACATAGTGTTCGTTAAATCGATTTTTCTCGAAAACGGATCGAGATACCGAAATGAAACAAGAGTACATAATTAATGGAAAAATGATAGCTCTTTCAGGTTTTGAATCAAGTTTCATGTTAGACATACAGGGTAAAAAGTTATTAACTAAATATTCGGTAAAATTGGTCGTAAGTGGCGCTCTCTATGAGCAATGTTGAAATTACAACATGCATGTTATTCGTCGCCTAAAAAAAAATAGTTAAAAATAAAATATTCGAGTATAAAGCACAGGAAGAAATTTCAAGAGAAGTGCAGACGGTCCTGTGCTTCAAGATTCACAGGTTCCAATTGATATGGTAACAACTATACCTAGAAACCACCAAATACTCCGAAATGCCGAAAACGAAAACAACAATTTTTTCAAACATCGAAATTCTCAAAAATACATAAAAATCCCTTAAGGAGGGTCGGGTGCTACCAAAAAATGCAGCCAATTTCGTATTATTGAGATATTATTATATATTATTTTTTTAAATCCTGTAAATTATTCTCGAATTATTTATCGATGTTTTTTTCTGAATATATATCGAATTTGATGAAACTTGGTAACAAGACATCTTAAAGGATGCTGAATTAGAATACGTAATATGTTTCTTGGAAAAAAAAATCGGTAATACCAATTATTACCTGTTTTGACGTCAAAAAATGCGTCCTAGTTGGCCGTGAATTGCATTACAATTAGATAGTTTTTTTATCCTACATTCTAAAAAAAAAAAAATTTGAAATCGGCCAAAAAACAAAGAAGCTACAGACTTGTATCACATTTAAGCGCGACACACTGAATACATGACAAGGACTGCCAACCTACAAATAATAAACTCAGCATACTAGTGCGCTGTTGTCAAGTTTCTGTTGCAACTCGTGGCATTTATTTATGCATATTGGGTAAAAAATAATAATTGAAAGATGGAAATATATAATTATAAGTATTTTAAAATGTATCTCAATCTACTTACTTTCTAGACAATAAAGAAAATTTTTCTTTGCATTGGCAGCAATGGTAATTTACCTCGGTGAGTACATGGCCCCCCGCGTCCCGCTTCCCCCCCCCCCCCCATGAAGCACCCGATCCTCCTTAAAATCCTTCCAAAAATCATTGACCTCCGGTCTTTCACCTTCGACCTGCGCCCTCCGAACTTTTTCTCACCTTTATACATATTTTGAAGGATGTGTTCCGCAAAACGTGACTAAATTCTACATCAGAACTAACACTGAATCAAACCGATGATTGATAAGTTGCCCGAGGATGTTTATCCGTAACTTCTAAACAGCTGTCGAAGTTTCCTCTGCTGTGTTTCCTTAGGACCGGACCAGACGACGGTATAATAATAAAAGGCGAACAGTACGAAATCTTGTAGAGCTTAAATTCGTCCTTGACAGTAATTACAAGTCAATTACTAATTGACATCGTTGCGTCGCCTGCCACTTGGCCCGTTACACTGTGTACAAAAAACAATTACACCCACAAAACAACCCGGGCGACTGGTAATTGATGATGTCTGTTTGGTTGGCATCGATTGAACATCGTATAAGCTTTAATTCGTGCAAGTACCGATTTGTAGTGCTTTTTAATTGACAATATTCTCTGTGGGTATAGGTATACCATTTCTTGCTAAATAACTTTGATTATAAAAGGTACTCTATATTATATTATTTAAATATAGTTTTTCCACTTTGTTTTACATTTAAATAATTTTTTTAATGGAAACCTATATTTTTTATGGCATTATCGAATTCTACGTGAAAAATTAACGAGACTTTGTGTTATGATCCCTATTAAAATAGTGATAGCTTTCGAGATAATCGACTTTTCATTTTTTTTCTTATGTTTCTTCTGCTAGTTGACATAATTATGATTGTATGACAGCCAGAAATTATTTTTTTTTTCAGGAACTGTAGAGTGAAGATGGCTCTTTCAAAAAACGTGTCAAAAGTTGACCTGCGATATACAGGGGGCAAAAAAAATCGTACCAAACCTGATAATTTAAATTCTCGACTTTTTCAAATGGAACACCCTGTGTTTTATGATTTCATTAGATGCCTTTCTGTAGACCCTACAATTTTTTAATAGCTTTCCCTATACCTAAGTTGCGTAGTTTTGCAAAAAACCCATTTTTTTTGTAAAATACCGGAATTGCGCCCGTTCCTTTGTCGGGAACAATATTGTAAGGGCATTTATTTTAAGTTAGCTCGCGACTATGAGTATTCTTTTTTAAAAATTCTATTCATCCAAATTTTTTAATCTCCAATTTCACTAATAACTTTCCTAACTACGGTAACATTGCTTGATTTTCAATATGATACGGATGAAACTTCTTCAATATTTTATTTGTCAAGCTTATGAAAACTCCAAGGTTACTACTAATTTCCTGACACTAATATTTGGGTTTTCAACAGTAGACGCCACAACTTTAAACTAAATATTATGATTGTTACTTTCATGTCTCCTGGTAGTTTTCTCATAATTCGCATTTGCTGTTCATTCACATTTTCAAAACAGTGGGAATCTCTGTAAATTTGGATTATTTGCTTTGTAAATACGTGCTGCTAGCAAACATTTCCCATATTTTGCTAATTCTTAAATCATTTGTAACGATTTTATGTTTTTTTTTGATTTTATTTACAAATAAATGTTAACTTTCCATAACGACTTATTTATTAAACTGAAATATCTAAATTTTTCAGTTATTAATTTTTATTTTAAATAGTGTAGCTAGACAACTAATAAATTTAATAAAAATAAATAAATACCCTTCAATATATTTCCCGACAAAGGAACGGGCGCAAATCCGGTACTTTACATAAAAATGTTTTTTTTGCAAAAACTACGCAACTTAGGTATAGGGAAAGCTATTAAAAAATTGTAGGGTCTACAGAAAGGCATCTAATGAAATCATAAAACACAAGGTGTTCTATTTGAAAAAGTCGAGAGTTTTCAAATTTTAAATTATCAGGTTTGGCACGATTTTTTTGCCCCCCGTACATTGCAGGTCAATTTTTGATACGTTTTTTGAAAGATCCATCTTCACTCTACAGTTCCTGAAAAAAAATAATTTCTAGCTGTCATACAATCATAATTATGTCAACTACTAGAAGTGACGAAACTATAAGAGAAAAAAATTAAAAGTCGATCTCGAAAACTATCAATATTTTAATAGGGATCATAACACAAAGTCCCGTTAATTTTCCACGTAGAATTCGATAATGCCATAAAAAATATAGGTTTCCATTAAAAAAAATTAAGTTGGTACCTGCCCAGGAAAAACTGAACACTGTATATGGCAACTCTGTAGAAAAAAAAATTAAGTTATTTCTTTTATTAACCTAGATATTGGACTTACACGCATTAGGTGGACACGGTGTATAATTTAGTTTGAATTAGTATCAATTATTATTTTTTCTGGTTTCATTGTCGATCGATGTTCATATTTACGTACCTTTTTACAGACTGGCATTTCTCATATAAACTTTGCCAAAACAAATCAACGTACCAAATTCTTTTAGTAACCTATCTCATTTAGAATGAAATATTCTATAGAAAATTCTTCCACTATACAGGGTATAAGTTTTTAATTGTCAAATTTATTTTAATAAATGTTAATAATATCTTCCTTCAACTTCTAAATATTTTTCAAACCTTCGGATTAGTTCCTTGAGGGTCGCTGCACTAATAAAATCCGGTGATAGTTGAACCTCATATTCGATCTTTTTTTGACCACCTTGTATAAAAACTGGAAAATTTTCATGTCAAATCCCATAAATCAAGTCTTTCTCTAGAAAATGTCCGATTCGTACAAAAAATAAATCTCTGTTTCCGGGAAAACTAAATTTTGCTCACAATATGCATCTGTCAATTTTTGCCTAAAAATTAAAATATCTTGAAAACGGTCAATCCTAACTATTGAGTGTGCTACATGTTCTGTACTTAAAAATAAATGCTTTTTTCCAAAAATTCAATAATATACAGGAGGTTCAATTTAAAATAAGAGAGTTGGTATTGACTTCCGGTATAACAGGAAGTGCGATGCCGGAAAATATTTTAGCTTGGTATCTGCCATTAGATTTTTTTACACAATTTAACATTCTTTCGATGTATAACTTGTTGGACTACTTACAATTTTTTTGGGTTTCGTTGTTTCGCACTTTTAATGGTCGTTTTTTCGACTGTCAGGTAAGTTTAATTGCCAATTAAATCTGTCACTTTTTTGTGCATAATGAGATGATATATGGGTTTGTATAACTAATTTTATTGTTTTATGGGTTCTTCTCCAACACAGTTCAACTGATTTACTCAAATTTCTTATTTAAATCTGGTAATAAGGCCAGAGTGCCATCTCCGTGATGGTATACCGAAGATAAAAACAACTAATTTTCTTTACAGCAAGCACTTTTGTCAATTTTTAGTGTGCCTTGCCATATCTTGCTCAACGCACCCATTGTTATCGCATAGATTAGGAAATATTACCTCAAATCTAGGATTGCTTCAAAATAAACGTGTGAATACATTTTTTAGACCAATTCCAATTGTGGTTTTCGCTTAAGGTGGAGAGTTCACCTTCTCGTTTGACTCGTGCTTTGTTGACTAATATCGAATTTCTGTTTTTTATGCCAAATTATCTAGATTAACACCTGCCGCCTTTATTTATTTTGCAAACGGTATGTTCACAGTGTGCTGACTTCCTTGTTAATGCAAATGAAAGGAAAATAATTTAGTTTGCTTGATTAAAACTATTATTTACCACGTTAGTTATTAAAAAAAAATAGTTCCGGTTCAGCGACCTGCACCTGAATCAATTTATTTGGGTCTTAGGGCTCTTTAATATTAGCAAATTCATACGTTCTTATAACTTAGGTCAAACTAATTAACGATTTGAATGATTATTATAACCAGCCCAGCCTTCCTCAGCATTGGGTTGATGAACGTAGAAAAACAAAATGAATAGATTATTTGGGGTTCCTTGAATTTTAAAAGCCAGTTTTATTTATTTGTCGAACTAAGCATATTTGGTGCCCAAGTGGGGCCAAAATATGCTGTTCCATAACAAATAAATATTCTCGAAACGGTACATTCACAGTGTGCTGGCTTCCTTGTTAATGCAAATGAAAAGAAAAATAATTTAATCTGTTTGAATACAACTACTATTTACTATTAAAAAATTGTTCCGGTTCAAAGAACGGTAGTCCCAGTTTTCAAAAGTAGTGTACAAAAACAAAATTATCACATCTAAAGCTCATTAGATTAGTTCAATTTTATAATTCGATTTTTTGTATTTATTTGTACAACCTGGAACATTTTGGCGCCCAACGTGGAGCAGAAATATGCTGATCGATAATATATGTATTAAATATTCTGCAAATAATGTGTTCACAGTGTGCTAGTTTCCTTGTTAATGCAAATGAAAGGAAAATAATTTATTCTGCTTGATCAAAACTATTATTTTCCGCGATATTTATTTAAAAAATAATTCCAATTCAACGACTCGAACGTGAACAATAATTTATTTTGGTACTAGGGCTCTTTAATATTAGCCAATTCATATCTGTAAATTAATTTCTGTAGGTTAGGTAACGCCAATTAATTATGTATTCGATCTGGCCAGCTTGTTTCATAATTAGGTTGATGAGCGTACAAAAAGAAAATTAGCATTATTAGATTAGTTCAGTCTTATAAGAAAGGAAGTTGCATTTATTTGTAGTACTTGACATATTTTGGCGCCCAACGTGGGACCAAACTATGTTGTTAAAAAAAACGATGCGATAGATGCGGGTATGGGGAAATGGAATATGGGGCTAGCCATGCCTGAGCCACTGCTCATTTATTGCTCTATCGAATTGACCCGCACAGATATTTGCTCCAGGCTGTACCGTTGTTGGCAATTCTCCCTTTGCTTGTATCAGAATGATCTACAATGATAATAATTTATTTGCTAATATTACATTATATAGTGCGTGATGACTATACACTAATGCTATATGTATGTAGCAAGTAAATTACCACAAAAGGCGAACCTTGAGCGTGGATTGAAATTATAACCTAATCTAGCGAGTAGTATCTAATATATGCGCTTCTATCTGCACGGTAATATGTTGCGATCCTCATTTAGGACGAGAAATAACACTCCCAGTATCTAGAACACGCTGTTGGGACATGCAACAGATGTTTTAACGTGTGGCAAACCATAAATATGTCTTGATTCATAAGAATTTCATCTCGCTTCCTCACAAATAAATAACATGTCATATTTATGTATGACAAGCACAATTTGCAGATTCGAATCCTTGTTACATTGATCTTTATTGTTTTGATCTACACTATCACATATATTCTACACTATATTTTTACTGTGGAAATCGTGTGTATAAAATATTCAAGAGGATTTTCAAGTAGATGTTCAACAGGAGAATCATTACTACCGAAGGAGAATAGTCAGGGCCCCAGTGCAGATCCTTGTGTCACGACCATCCCGCTCCCTCGACATAAATTGGATAAAACAATTGTATGTAAATGGGTGCTTTTAATTTCGCCCGTGACAGGTGGCGGACTTTTTCTCGATGATCGATATTATGGCGTGTTCGTTGTCGGAACGCATTTATTATTATTCCTCCGCGACTGCACCGTGGCTCGGCCGTCTGGCTTTACGGTTCAACTGCCATACTTCATTACTCATTACCGTTGGCTGTTTTATAACTATTCTAATATTTGCGAACGGTACAACTCGTTGCTTAAGCGAAATCAATTACTTTTTTTTCGTTCCGGACGACCGGGGAGAATATTGTGGCGATTGAGTAACCACGAGAAGTAAATATTTCATTAGCGGAATAATCCGCTTTGTAACAACTGTTACGTTGTTTTCGCAACTTTGCTACCCTTTGCCATATTTTTCATGCAAGTTCCGAATCCTTATTTGCGCGTTTCGTTTGCGTTTGTGGACTGGCAGGTATGCATTAAAAAGTTAAAAGAAAGTGCGAGTCTGTACACTCTAAAATTTGCTTTTAAACTCACCCGTATTCATAAACAATTCTGCTTCAATGAGTCACTTAAATCGTACTCAAATCGCCCTCAGTAATGAATGCTAGGTTAGTGGCAAATGTGACGTATGTGGTATCTGACGTGTGTTTATTTATATGTTCCTATAATTTATTATTTATCGTGGTTTCATAATATTATAGCAGTGTATTTGGCAAATAATTAAAGGATATTCTGTACGTGAACACTATAGAAAGTATAATTATTTTTTAGAAATTAGTTATGTTACATACATTATAAACGATTGCTTGTCACTCATTCTACTCTGTATGAACTATACAGGGTGTGGCGTTTATAAAAATTAAACTACAGCTTCCTGATGATATTTGTAATAGAAAACCTACGAAAAAGTTCTAACTTCACTTTTTTTTTTGTAAATTAAGGTTCATTTGTTCAACGAAAATGAAGACCGACCCTGTGTTATTTATTAAAAACTTTGGAAATGTTTTTATGCGACCCGAAATGCAACCTTTAAATTTAAGTCGGTAAAATCTAATACTAGTAATACTAAAAGAAGGTTAGGTTACATTGTCAAGAAAATTTGTGCAGTCAACTGATTTTGTATTTGTATTGAATTCATTATTCACTTAATTATTAAATATTAAGCATCATCCATCGACCCATCAGTGTTAAAAAGTGAAATTTAATGCAACAATTAATTCACCTAACTTTTTAAGCAAAAAAGTTTTTAATAAATTACCAGTACATATTAAAAATATAAACAATTTAATCTTGTTTAAAAAACAATTAAAACTTTATCTTCTGGATAGATGCTTTTATAACTTGAGCGAATTTGTATGATCTCTGCCGATTCATTCGTTTATTTTTCGTTTTTTATTCTCCTCTTTCTTTAACTTAGTCAGTTTTAATATCATTGTGACTATTCCTATACAATGTATGTTGTCAAAATGAAAATAAATTTATTATTATTAGATTCCAGACAAAAGTTTTTATTTTGTAAATTCCACGATAGTGACAGTGTAATTTTGATAAGGAAAAGGAAAAAATAAGAATAGCGTGCCGATTACATTAAAAACGATATTCTTATTTCTTACTTTGCTTAATTTTTTAGTTAGTGCACAAACTAATTTTACAATGAACCGAGAAAACAATGCATTTACCATTTCCGAACGTGTCGATATGGTGTTAGTGTATGGTGCAGCCGGAGAAAATGCGCTCGCGACGACTAGGTTGTACCGGGAACGATGGCCACAACGTCACTCCCCATGTGCAAATACAATCCTACAGTGCGTTCAGCTGCTGCGAGATACGAGAAGTGTTATTCCTCGAGGAGAAGGGCGTGAACAGCAAGTGAACCTTAATGTTGAAGATGCAGTGTTGGAAAATCTTGAAGAAGACCCCACAATTAGTACTCGACGACTAGCACAGCAAGTAGGAACCTCATCTCGTACCGTACATCGCATCTTATGGCGCCAGCTGTTGCACCCCTATCATCTGCAACCAGTTCAACTTATTTTTTCCCCGGATTGTGATCAACGAATGCGTTTTTGCAGATGGTTTTTACGGCAATGTGCCAATCAAGTAGACTTACCTGCTTAGGTTTGTGTAACAGGTGAGGCAATATTTACTTGTGATGAAGTGAATTTCCATAATATGCTCATATGGGCCGATGAAAATCCTCACGCGATTAGGGAAACTCATCGGTTTCAACATCGGTTCTCAGTAAATGTTTGGCCTGGCATAATAGGCGATGTACTTGTGGCTCCCTATTTCTCTGAAGGACGACTAAATTGACTAACATATGCTGACTTTTTGGAGAACTGGTTTCCTAAATTATTGGACGATATGGCATTACAAGTTCGGGCACGTATGTTTTATCTTCAAGATGGAGCTCCTCCACACAGTACTCGAGAAGTAACGACACTTTTGAATGAAATGTTGCCTCAACGATGGATTGGACGCTTTGGTCCTGTGCCGTGGCCACCTTGTTCACCCGATCTATCTAATGTACTTTTATCTTTGGAGTCACTTGAAGTCATTGTTTTACAATACTTCAATTGCTACGGTGGAAGAATTGCAAAACCGTATACTTGAAGCTGCTGACACAATTAGGGGAATACTTGCAATTTATTTATTTCATTTTGTTCCATATTTTCTGTTTGCAAACTCTTTCAGTAACAACAATGCTTTTAAGATAGTAATTACTATTAATTATTATAATAAGAAAATATCAGTTTTTTTAAATATCTTTTTTCCTTAGTTTGTACTTTTGCATTGAAAAATTCCTCAAAAATTGAGAAGTATCTTTCTATATTTGGTTTACAGCACGTAACTAAATTTTAATTTATGAAAAAAAAAAACGCAAAATTGGTAAATTCAAATGTTTCATTATTGTTTAATTGCACTATCCTTCTATCTTGAGAAATTAAAAGTTTACAAAAAAAAAGTTGTCTACATAAATAAACTTTTTTTAGAAGCGTAGCTGCTGAGGTAATCGGTGCTCTCACTCAGATCGCCAACCACGCGCAGTCTATCTCTTTCTATTTTAAATAAGACTAATTTTCATGTTTGCCGGTAATTAAACTCCGGAAAAACTGTCTGGCTTTTTGTTAATAATTTATTTAATATTTAATTAAGAGGCTATTAAAATTTCAGAGTGAATCAAACGCTTCAAATGGTATTTTCTAAAAAATAACTTTAGGGTGGATTAATTAAATGTAAACGCTCTCAAAAGTGTTTGCCTTATTAAATATTTTGTGTTATATTATTTAAACTTTTGATTAATGTTTGTTGGCCTCTGAATTAAACATTTTTTTTGGATTATATTTTGTTACACCTTTCTAATATGCGCAGTGCCAGGTGTCCCGGGTTGGGTCAAGCCAACACAGGTATTCTAGCTTGGTATCCCATAGATATTAGAATTAAAAATTTTTAAGATGCATCAAACACTTCATGAAACATGCGTTACCAGCTCTTGGACTAAAAGGTTAGTATAGATTTAGGGAAGTCTTTGAATTTGGCCCTAACTCAGATGGCCAGAACATTTTTTGCTTAACCCCTTGTGGCCTGAATTATCTCGTGTTTTTTAAAAGTATATTTTTTTAAGATCTTTAATTAATTAACTATTGGAAAGGGTATATAAAACTAATATATTATACAAAAAATAGTTTTTATTATATAGAAAAAACACAAAGATGTGGTTCCACTATGGAACCACAAGGAACATAAGTACATAGTACATACATGATTTTTTTTGGAATGCGTAAAAACAGTTCGATTTATCAGTTAAACAAAGTCAAATTTCGTCATATGTCGTGGGAATAAAACGGTTATTATTAGTTATTTGTGTTGCATATAAATTTGATCCAAAAACAATTTTTTCTATGAGCTCCTTTGTAAACAAACAGAAAAATATCAGTTGATGAATCTGCATGTTCGGGCATATTTGGTCCACCGGTTTTTGAAAAGGATGCGGGGTGTTAGCGTGTGCCGAATTACTAGTCCACTGATGTATGAATGTCGCCAAAAGAAGACTGTCGTAGTCCAAAACTTCTTTGCTTGTTGGTACTGGCAAATCAGGTCTATTTTCTGACAAATCTTCAGTTGAGTTCATAATACACTCATCTGCATCAATTTCATCTTCCGATGGTGCCTCAGAGGTAATGGAGCCCGTATCGGAAGGTATCCCATCCAACATAACAAATGCCTCATCAGAACTCATAAGAAAATTAATTCGTATGTGTAGCCTAGTAGTCCCAAATAGAACCACAGTATATTTGCTAAAAAATAAAAGTTTTAGCAATAAAAACCATCAACATTTTGACAAAAAACTGTACTAAAATACATATTTAAAAGAATAAGATCATTAACTTACGTGACATGATGTTTTTCCCTAAGAAGAGACTATCTCTAAACACGTGCAAAAACCGTCGTGCGAAACTCACAAACAACAACTGAGAAACGAATAAACACAGCGCGCGGCAGGGGGAATGACGTCTAAGTGTAAGTTTATGTTGGAGCGGCACGCCAAGCCACGACAAAAGCCACGGGCCGAGCTATACGCTAAGCGCCTAGACAAATGCTACGAGGAGTGCGACAGGTGTACATGTTGGAGCGAAGCGCCAGGTACTCTTCTGGTCTATAAATATCAGTTTTGTAACGTCTTGGCTTCAGTTTTAAGCTGAACTTCATATCAGTATGTACACCGACTCGTCGTCTTCATCTGATGATGGAATTATGTTAGAATCGACTGCTAATAAATGGTGTTTGTTTAATAGCATAAAAAAGGAAATGCTGTACATCCCATAAACCGGGGACGAAAAGTATTTGGAGAGTTTCATCATCTCTACCCAGAATTAAGAAAATTCCCAGTTCGATTTTTAAATCTATCTAATAATAATAGAGAAAAACATCTTTATTCTAGTCAAAAACAGTACGCCGATCAACGCGCCGCGCTTAAATAATACCTTGCTAGATTCTTTGCTCTAGCGCCTGGCTCGGCGCGCGGAGCCAAGCGTTTAGTACTTGGCTTTAGTACTCCACTATGAACACTTCCATAAGAATGTATACATTGAATAGTCGTGGCTAGGCGCCTAGCTTTTGTCGTGGCTTGGCGTGCCGCTCCAACATAAACTTACACTAAAGAAGAATATTTTAAGTGGTTCCACCTAGCACTTACTAGGCCGATTCTCCGACAGAGTTTGAACTGTGGTCCCAATAAGGCACCATTAGCCCACAAAGGGTTAATTAATACCACTTTGCTCGCGCCATGCAAGTAGCTACACTATATTTTCAAATTTGGCAATTGATTTCCTGTTCTATCGTATAATTATATCCAATTAAGCGAGACTGTTGCAGAGCAAAATATAATCCTTTCCTGTCTTGCTCTGTTATTACAAAGTCTTACGTATAAGAGTCTCTACAACGCTTCCTTTCCACTCCTTCCGCTATTCTAATTAAAAAAAATCGACTGCGAAGTCTCCCCACGTCTGGCTCGCGGCGGCCGCGACCTTGCCGACCGCCGAACGAAATAATTAACAGCGAATTGCTTTTGCAGGCTATGCGGAGTGGATCCGGTTGACAGGAGGGTTTCCGTTGGCCGTGGAAATGCTGTTCACGTTCTGATTTCCAGGGCACACACACTCCGATGAGAGCTCGAACACGGCCGCCTGTACGATGCCAGGCGGGACACAAGGCGATGTGAAATAAAAAGGTAAGTGACTCCTGCGTTAAAGTTTATTAACTTTCATTGTGTGCAGAGCGAACGCAGCGACGCGTGGTCGGTCTACGCGGAGATCCGAACGGCGGGCACTTATCTATTTTAGAGCGAGGAATATTCATGTGTGAACTAAATGGGGCGCAGTGGCGGCGCGACTTTTTTCGAGCGGGGTCAAAGGTGACGTAATGTATAAATATTAATACTCGTAATGTATAATTTATAGTTGTTACGATTTCAATTGAAACCGCATAAAAACATTTAACTCATAAATTCTACGGAATCCATAGACGTCCAGAAAAATTTAGCCCTGTCTCGTCTAGATATACTATATTCCGAGCTATATTACCATATAATTACCATACGATTGTCAAGTTTTTATGTTTAAAATCGTATTGTAATAAAGCATGTCGTAAAATATCTAAAGATTTATAATTATAATCGGGATAATCGCTTAATTTTATCTCGAATCATGTTTAAAGTAGGAATTTTCTTTTCTTTATACATATTATAAATTATACATCGCATTACATCTGGTAAAATAGTCAATTTTCTTTAATTTTATATTTTTCCGTTTCCTCTTTGTACTGTGATCAATCTTTCTTTAATTACGCGATAAATTGGCCTTTTTTGGATATCTTAGTTAATTTGTCAATCCGTTTCCTAACTTTTTTATCACATTGTTCACTATTTTCAATTTTCAAACATTTATATATATCAAGCGTTCAAATAAAAACGTGGTCGAAGTTGGCTCTGACACATTGGACGTAGGGAGTAGCTTATAGCGACCAACTTAACCTCATTTCTCAACGAGCTGTATAGCAGCTGTCAGTTTCAATAACGTTAATGACTATATAACTTTATTTTAAAGAATAATCGTGATAACAATAACAAACAATTAAAGGAGCTGCGGAAAGNTAACGAGGGCTTGGCTATTACGAGCTTTGATTTTGGTCCCGCGCAACAGTGATCTCGGCTATAACGAGTTATCGTAGAACCAGTTTTTACGCACATGACATCAAATGAACGCAAAAACTTGTTATGACTAGTAGAAATAACAACATATCCGATTTTGACGTCTTTGACTTAGTTCAGTACGACATGGTAGACGAAAATCTCGAAGTGGCTGAATTCCCAAATGAAATTCAAATCACACAATTAGCGATTAACCCATCAATAGATGAAGAAAGTGATGAAGAAGAGACGGGAAGCGATGAGGTTACAGTTCCTTCGACACATGAAGCCATCTCTGCGTTAAAAACCATAGTATCATACGTCGAATTCAAATATCCGGAAAACGAGCAGTTCTTAAATGCCGCTGATCGGTTGCAAAGAAATATCAGTCAGGAGATATTAAGCAAAAGAGTGGTGCAGAAAAATATTACAGAATTTTTTCGTTAATAATAAATGCTATGTAATGTAACTTACCTACAGTTATACGTATCTATGTTATGTAGATAAATAATATTATATGTTTGGAAATAAAAATACAAGTGCAATGCAGCTATAATTATGTGTCCAATAATTTTCAGCATAGTTGGCGACGGCGACGTCTATAACGAGCACTCGCGTATAACGAGCAAATTTTGCGTTCCCGTGAATGCTCGCTATAACCGAGTTTTACTGTATATATATATATATATTTAATATAATACGTTGACTTTTTACATGTAAATCTTTGTTTTTAAACTCAGAGATTGTTTCGATACTTTCGACAAAAACCATTTCCACTATTTGGGGATTTTCCCGAGTTATTTCGTTATCCTCCGCTTCAAAGAGTCTCCAGAGAGCCACACTAAATTACCAGATAATTACATATAACATTTATTTTAATAACTTACCTTTTACTGGTTACGATATGAACAAATAATAATATCAACTAATAAATAATAATACGTACTATACTAACAAAATACCCCGCCAAGCAATGCTCTGCACGGCACTGGCAAAGCGGCTAAGCTAAGTGAACCCGTGTACCATACAAAAAAATTATTTACGACCTAGTGGACCAATACAGGTTTGCTTTGATGACCAGCGCGCCGCCTTCAATTCTACAGCAGGCGGACTAGTTTATACATCAGGCGGACTAGTTACCAATACCGGACTCGCCGAGTTGCTATTCGAGTATAAATTACAAGACACATCATGGTTAAAGCATAAGAAATTTCAGCATACGGTCCTGTGCTTTAAGATGTACAGGTTCCAATTGACATCGTAACAACTTTACTATAAGTTTGCAATGACGTCGCAATGGTACAGTGTTGCCAGGTTGTAGTTTTTTTTCGGGATATTTAAAAAAATTAATTTTTGATAGGTTTATAAAAATTGTAGTCTAGAACCACATATTATGAAGTTCATTTTAATAATTAAGGAAATAAGTTACATTTGATTTACAAGTGTGCAATGTGATTGTTACAGTTAATATTTCCTACTTTATTCAATAAAACAACGGTAGGGAATATAAAACAATATACAGAGTGTCCCAGAATAACATGTACAACGGTAGACCACAGATTCATGGACTCAAAATAGGCAGATTTAGGCTAATTCACCTATATCCGGAATCGCTAGATGGCCTTAAAGTTCGCGAAATATTTTTGAATTTTGTAAATAACGAATACGTATTATTAGATTTTAATTATTTTTGGGATGTGGACTGTTGCTTTCAATCTACACATTTCGGCATTATATAGTGTTTTTTAAAACTTACTACTCCTACAAAATTGATGTGTGGTGATAATATTCGTTCATAACTTTTTCCTCTTTCAGGCAATAATGACAACTATTTTTTATTTGATAGATGATACCATTTGGAAGTTTGTGGGTCTCTTGTAGAATTTTGATTAACTGAGCGGTTTGGGTACAAAGAAATATTTTTGAAATGTATACATTATCTTACCACCATCACAATACTTAACAAAGTGCTAGTAGGCTCTGATTTTGTAGGTTGACTGTAAGGCCCAAAAACTACCAAATGGTATCACCTTTCAAATAAAAAATAGTTGTCATTATTGCCCGAAAGAGAAAAAGTTATAAACGAATATTATCGCCATACATCATAGGAGTTTAAAAAAACACTCTGTATAACACCAAAATGTGTAGATTGAAAGCAAAAGTCCACACCTCAAAAATAATCAAAATCGAATCGAAATTTTCACGAACTTTGAGGCCATCTAGCGGCTAAATGAAGTGTTTTCGGATATAGGTGAATTAGCCTTAACCTGTCCGTTTTGAGTCCACAAATCTGTGGTCTTCCGTTGTGCACGTTATTTTGGGACACCCTGTATATGTTTAAAAATTACAAGCTAGCCAGAAATGGACTGGATCCGACACATATTTTATGAAAAATTTTGATAGATATGCCATCAAACCGAAAGTGTTATATTTAGATCCTCTAAAGCTTTTTTTTATTAAAGTACTTCTCATTAATTTCGATAAAATAAACGGATTTCGAGATAAATCGGTTTCTGAAGCAGACAGCAACGAATAGATTTATTTTTTGCAATTTTACTTTTTCTTGTGTTATTCTAGCACGTTTCTTAATTTTGTAGTGTTTTTGTAGTTACGATACATCGTTGGAAAGTTTTAAAAATGCCATTCACGTCAGTATACAAATCAGTACAACCCATAAAAGTATTATACAGGGTATTTTTCAAGCTCTATGACAGACTTTGACAGATTGTAGCTGGGTTAATTTCAAACATTTTTAAAAGTTACAAGTATTTTAAAAAATATAACTTCTTATATCAAAGTAGCCTGGTTCAAAACATTTTTCATAAAAGTTATGTATGTTTTCCCGCAGAATACGAAAAAAAAATCTAGGTTGATCTTGACATGACCTTGATAATTGACTTCATGATCCAATTCAAGGTCACCATAATTTGGCACCCTCGAAACCTGATATGATTTTGTTTACTATTGACATTTGATTTGATTTCATCATTTACGTATACCTATTCTTATGTGCACAATTAAAATAAAAATAGTAACTGCCTTCTTAGAGAAAAAAGAAACCACCATAATTTTAAAGTTATATTAAATATATGTGATCGTGATCAAAAGTTCGAATCAAAGAAACTGTATGATTCATAGGGGAAAGGGGAATACCGATCCTGATCATATAATCTGACATGATTCGGAAACAAGAAAACAACTACGTACATGATTTTGGGATCATAACGTGTTTAGATCCGAAAACGGCACCCAAAAGAAAGTAGCTCTTGTCATGTGTATCAGGGAAACTAGACAAGGAGCACGAACTCATACGGGAAAATTGACAAAATTTGTCCAAGAAATGGCAGAAGTTGAGGTGGCGCTAGTGTTCCGTGTGTACCGAAGTGAATGTAGCATAATAAATACGAGTGAAGTAAGCAAATAACCAATTTTATTTTATAATGAGTTGAGTAGATATTGCAATCAACAATTTTACGAAAGTAGAATTAAATTTTACAGCAATTTTAAAATATATACCCAGAAAACTAATCAATTTTAAACAGTTATAAAATATTTACATTTTTTGTGCCCTTTATAATGGAGTATATTTTGTTAAAATTTTGGTATCAGTTGGTTGTCATGTTACTTTTCAAGCTTCTTGAAATTTTGAGAGACATATCATCCTCACCTTCAAAAGAAACAGTTCCAGATCTCTTCTGAAGAAGAGAGCGATATGTCTCTCGAAGCATTGAGAAGCCTAAACCGGCAACATGGCAATCAGCTTAGAAATTGTCCAACCATAATTTATCGACTTTCCATAGTCAGTTTTCAGTTACACTAATATATTATATTATTGGTTATTCAAAAAAAATATGGATTGTGACATACTCTATCTCTTTCATAATGCCGATTTTGATTATTTTGATTTGGAGGCACATATGCAGGTCGTATATTAATATTTTTTTCAAGCACTTGTAAATCATCATGTAAGGTCCGATCAATTTTTGTGTCCCATCAATTATTCCTATAACCTCTGGAAATTCATATTGGGCAAAATATTGTTCGATTACAACTGACTCATAACCTCGACCATTCTATAATTTGTGGAGACAGTTACTTAGCAAGTATGTAACTTTTCTGATTGTTGTAGAGGGAGCTTAAGTCAATGCAAAATTTACCAGAATCATGGGTGAAATAATTAGAAATGACAATTTTTTCTTCGATTCTGTTAGCTACTTCCCTGCTAACACGGAAATGTTAAAAAAAACTTGGCCACTATATTCAGGTACAGTAATTTCAAAGTAGTTCTTATTTTTTACTCTTTCTGTTTCTTCGAATAAATCAATTTCATCATCACTCTCAAGCTGGACAATGCCTCTAATAAGTCATCTGAATCACTGGACTTAAAATCGGACATCTGTAATATTTCAAAAAGTTTATTTAAAACACCGAGTTTTTTTATATTCTATTTTTTATTACCACAAGTAAAAATTCCATATTAATAATACAAGAATTACTATTTTTTAAAGGGAACTTCCTGTATAAAATGTGACTATTTTTCACTTACATTAAACTAAAATCGTTAACAAAGTAATTATCAAAAACATAAACCCTACTTATACACACTGCCAAGTTATCAAAGTAAGAATTGCCAATGTAATACAATGTAAGTCACGGATCTTCCCCTACTTTAATACTTTTAGAAATTCCAACAAAACATCATAAACAAGAAAGTAATTATGCCATTTATTGAATTTATTTTTCACACGCTTTTATGTTTGTATTACACTTTATAACGAGCGTTCAAATAAAAACGTGGTCGAAGTTGGCTCTGACACATTGGACGTAGGGAGTAGCTTATAGCGACCAACTTAACCTCATTTCTCAACGAGCTGTATAGCAGCTGTCAGTTTCAATAACGTTAATGACTATATAACTTTATTTTAAAGAATAATCGTGATAACAATAACAAACAATTAAAGGAGCTGCGGAAAGTGTCCCCCTCCTTGTTATAACAATAAATTAAAGCAGCTGCTGAAAGTGTCCCCCTCCTTGTTCCAAGCACTTTTCACACCTGTTCCTCAAAGAATTAAAGACATTTTCTAAGATGCTCGGGGTATTGTTAATTTCACGAATCTTGTCTATAAGTCGAGCCTGCAGATGGTTTAAATCAGGAATAGGCAGTTCAAAAATAGTGTTTTTAAGGTAAGGCCACAAAAAGAAATCACACGGCGTAATATCACATGACCTCGGTGGAAATTCATGTTCAGCATTGAGACTTATTAGTCGATTTTGGAAAACTTCCCTCAACATATTCATCGTCTCGCCTGCCGTATGTGCCCTTGCGCCATCTTGTTGAAAGTAAAAGTTTGTAATTTCGTTTTCTTCCAGCTGGTTAACAAAAGGAGCGATAATTTCTTCTCTATACCTTTGCGCAGTAAGAGTACCATTAAAAAAAATAGGTCCATAAATCCTCCTTCGATTGAGAGCACACCAAACTCCAATTTTTTGAGCGTGTAGAGGGCCCTCGACAAAAAAGTTATCTGGTTTTTCAGAAGACCACATTCTCATATTCTGTGAGTTTACGTAACCACTTAAATGAAACCAGGCTTCATCAGAAAAAAAGGTGATATTATGAAGTTCACCGTAGTTGTTTAAAAACCATTCACAAAATACAGCCCGTCGCGGAAAATCAACTTCATGAAGTTCTTGCTGACAAGTTAAACGATAGGAGAACAAACGCAAATCTTTTTTTAACACTGTGTGGCAGGTACCGACTGATACTCCCACCATTTGTGATAAAACACGTACAGAAGTTCTTGGCGCATTTTCCATTATTTGTTGGACATTTTCTTTTAATTCTTCAGTCCGCTTTTTAGGTCGGCCGCTTCCTTCTTTTCTTGTTACACTGCCCGTTTCACGAAAAACATTAACACAACGCTGAACTGCACTTTGAAAAATTTTGTACTCAACAACGCCGGGAAATTGATTTTGAAATTCTATGAAACATTCCTCAATAGAATACTTCCATATTCCATCAATCTTGCGTCCATTTCTAAAGTAGGACTCTATGATAAACACTTTTTGTTCTTGAGAAAACACCATTTTAAACGCTTTTTAAAACGAAAATATTCAAATTGATAGCGGCGATATAGCGCTTTGACAGATGACGTTTAAGTTCATTTGCTATACGCTACGCCCTACGTCCAAATTTTCAGAACCAACTTGACCACGTTTTTATTTGAACGCTCGTTATATAGAACGTTATTTATGGAAACGACCCCTGTGGTAACCCCTCCGGCAAAAAGGCTCTTCACGTCCCTGACCCGATATTCCATGTGCCACTTCACTTGGGCACACTTCAATTAACCGCGACCGGCGCGGAGCAAGACACTTTTACAAAAACTCATTCATCGCGACAGCTGCGGTCTAGGTGCACATACCTGCGGGATAATTTCGGCATTCCATCCCGTTAGCCAGATAGATGACTTTCGATAACTTTCATGTACGTACAGCACTGCCCGGTAATTGTATACAATTAGAACGCGTAATGGAGGTCCCGTGTGCATATCAACGTGCCCGGTAATTGACGCGGCGGCATGTGGCGCGTGAAATTCGAAATTGGTCGCAATGACAATCTCGCCTCGATTTCCAATTTCGAAACTTTCGATACGATTTGTACAGGATGGGTAAATATTACATGTACGGAGTGTTTCGTCGTATTCAACGTCCCGAATTTTAAATTTTACTCCACTTTTCAATCCGAGCTGCGAAGCCGCCTCCAGCGTAATTTCACAAGTAATTATCCACGAATCATCCAACTGTCCTCAATCACCAACAGGCGATATCGTCGGAGACGATGTTACTTGCAGAGCGACAGAAAAACCATCTCAGAATTTTGGAAAATAGTACTTCCCAAGTACTGAAGTAGGGTAAGAAAAATTCGTACCACTATACCTAACTACAGGTCAACAACCCGTTCAAGTTCAGCAGATTTTAAAGTTGGGCAAAATCGGGGAAGCTTAAATGTCTAAATACAAGGCAACGATCAGTGCAGGACTTTTGCGGATTCATCAAAGATTGTGATCGAACGTCAACCCTAGCATCTTGCATGTTAATTATTTTTAAATTTACTTCTGTTGTTTTAAGTGAGCAACGAGCTTCACTTTCGTTTATCTGGGAAAATGAGATCCTATCGTTTTTCAATCAGTATACCTTTTTCTTTTGTATGATCCTTTGGGGTTTTCAAAGCTCGTCGGATATTTTTCTTCAATCACATCCCCCAAATTCACGTCATTGCTATTGGTAATAAAATTATTTGTATATGACAGATGATATTTATTCATGTATTTGACGTTTTTATCATTAGCCGATTTTAAGATAGATAAGGAGAATCGGGTGCTTCGAAGAAATGCAGCCATTTTCGTATTATTGAGATATATTATTTTTGCAATGCGAAATCAAATTCTGTGAATTATTCTCGAATTATTTATCGATTTGTTTTTGTTTTTAATTAATTTCAAAAATTTTAATATTTAACAAAAAGTTCTGGAAAATTGCAAATTGATAAAATGTAATCTAATTGTTTAAAAATAAAAAAAAGAGTGTTAACTTTAAAAATTTACTGTGGCCGTTCTAATCAACCGATTTCAATTTTTCAAAAACTAATTAAAAGGTTGAGCGGTCTTTTCTATGCGAAAAAATTTTCAAGTATCTAAATGCTTTATTTGAGGCTCTGCAGCATTTTGAAAATTCGAAAATTTGTTTTCAAAATTTTTTTCAAAAAATTATTTTGCGAAAACTATCGAACCGATTTTAATGAAATTTGGTGTGTTGTTTTATTATACTCTAAAGTATTTTTTACTAAAATTAGAATGCCCTGGAAGCAATTAAAATATTAAAAAAAAAATATCCAAAAAACTTGATTATTTTGCCTTTTTTTCACAATTATTGCTATTTTGCAACATCGGTAATAAATTTAAACATTTTTAACTTCCAGTATATTGTGCAAAATTCAATTCTAAAACTTTTTTCCTTTTCAATATTCTTCCAAAATACATAGGTTCCAAGAAAGTAAATCGCAGAAAAAATTTTAAAAATTTTTTGAAACATTTTTGCAATTTTGAAAATGTTCCGGATCTCGTCCAGATCTAGGGATCTACACTTTTATTATGTGAGTTGTACTGAAGGTATTCACTTAAAACTTTTCAATACACAAATTAGTCATTAGAAATGGGTTAAATTCAACTTGTGTATATTTGTGTAATTAAATTTAGAATAATAAAATAATGGGAAAGTTTCAAATGAAGTATGTTTTTTGACATCTTTTTTATTTATAAAGTACGATGAACTTTCAATGTAAGAAGTAAAAAATACAGCATGATATAAACAACGAAATATTTATACTTTGCATCACAGCGCATATAACAATCTTATGCATTTTGATAAATTATAACATTTTTAATATAATTTTTCATTTTAAAATTAACGTTTCAATAATTTCAGTATATTTTTTAGAATATTTTTGGCTGAAATAATATCCTATCATAAAAAAAACATAAAAACATAAAACACACCACAGAAATGAGACAACCCCCAAATCCAAAAGCCAAAGGCTTGTGCGGAAGGGGGCTACACTTTGAAAAAACGCGGACAAACACCCATTATCCATCGACATTGCCAGTGCCGACACCGGGGATCGAACCCGGACCAGAGTAGGAAGCCAAGCCGAGAAATGCTTGCCACCGCACTCTCGACCGACTGCGCTACCGTAGCGATCATCACCGTATAATACTAGATATATCAAATTGTAGTATATTTTCATAAATGCAATCGCTTTAGACGCTTGTCTTAAAGTTATAAGAAACATTTGTATTCACAGAAGTGCATTATAGTAATATGATACGCATATAACTAAGTCATATTTAAACTTTTCTACGCCAATCACTTAATCATCACAGTTTGTAGATAATCTGAAATACGCAAAAGTTCTTTGCAAGAAGAGCAGTGCTTTGTGCCATGTACTCTATGTCGATTAGTTGATGCTCTCGAACGGTGTGCGGAGGTTCTGGCTCTTCAAGTGTCAAGAGTCTCTTCAACAGCTTTTTTCCTTATTTTTTTATTTTCTGTTCTAATTCTCAAGCACTCATACTATCTTTTGGTCACAAATTTTCCTTTCTACCGACTCTGTACTTCATCCGACATTTTATAGGTTAATACAATCAGCTGTGTGAGCGATCACATAGCATAATGTATACCTATATACATGACAAGGACTGTCAATTCACAAATTATAAACTCAGTATACTCGTGCGCCGTTGCCAAGTTTCTGTTGCAACTGTTTATGTTTGTAACAATTTCAACACCCTGTATCTCGGAAACGCAACGTTGATAAGAAAAACATTATATGAACTACCCCCATTATTTTTCAAAGAGGAACTCACCCTCCAGTTTTGGAAGTATTTATGAGGTATGAAGGATCATTCACAGGAGTTTTTCTTCTTTTTGATGTTATTGAAAAATTTCATTGATTTGAATAATTGAAATTTGAATAATATACGCGAAAATAATAAAATTCTAGCAGAAGTTCGTCCATGTTCCTTTATTGGTTACTTCATCGTACATACGTGAAAACTGATTAAAATCGGATCAGTGGTTTTTCATTAGATGCACTAGCACTAGAGTTTTAATAGAGCCTATCTCTGGCATTTCTTCGAGCAACTAACAAGAGTCGTTACTTTGTTGCGTCGCAGAAGTACCAGTTTCTTTGTGCACATATGCTACCACATAAAAACGCATTATATAATTGTAGAATTTCCGGTATTACTGCATTCAAGTTCAGTTCCACGGCTCCCGTATATATATATTCCATCGTTACCAGGTCTTTCACTTTGACCGTACTGTACTCTGTACATTATTTTTATAGGGACTGGTCGGAGTGGTGGCATGTCGTGTAGAACGAAAAGAATTTAATTAATATGGATTAGCTCTTTTCCTTTCAAGGTGGCCGTGATCGCATGCCACTTGTATTATTAGCGTTTCGCTGAAAACTAGCAGGCTTCGTCTAAGCGCAATACCGCGAGGCAACTGTTTCGCTGTTAATACTAGAGATGTGTTGCTCTTTCACTGTCTGCTACTTTGGCACTGTTCCGCAGTTGTCACTGGAGCTGACTGTTCCGCTGCGACAAAAGAAGCAGTGATTTTTCGGAGCGTTTACTGCAAAGTGCAATTTACTAGCGCCAGAGACATAGCTCAGGCGTGCCGGCCACAGCAGAGCAGATTCTCGCTCAGCCGTTGCGAACTGTGCTTGAATTTTGAATTAGTCACAGTGTCACACACTAAACATATAATACAGTCGCGTTTGATTTAAAGACATTGTATTTCAGCGACTAGAGCAATGCGTGTATTGCTGGTTGCTGCTCTACAAATATTTTAAAAGTTTTTGTTTACAAAATCACTTAAAACTTAGACTAAGCAAAAAACATGCGACTGTTCTTCATTTGTTTTTGTTGCACTCGCGGAAAAATTTTGAATATCTGGCACTGTACTCACTGTAGGATGTCGTTGTTCTATGTGTCTTTTTAAATTGGTGATTGAAGATTTATAACAAATATTTTGCTTGCATATATTACAACAAGCTTTACTTTCATACGTTGGTAAAAATAAATTCCACAGGAAAGATTTTCTTCGTTTATCCATGTCCAATTTTATTTGTAATAAAAATTTATCAGTAGTAACTTAGGACAAAATAACAGATAACGCTATATCAAATTCAAATAAATAATGCAAAAGCGAAATAACAAATTGAGCTAAATCTACGAAAGTTGGCACATGCTTGAAAAACAGCGCATGACGAAAGTATCCCTATTCCCTAACGCTAGCCGCTATTAAGCACGACAAGTGTCGATTTATGAACTTTGACGCGAAAATAAGGGAACATATCACGGTAGGAATGTATGCGCGCGCTACCAGGAGCTGTTCCGAAAAATCGCAGCTATTTGTCACTGCTCTGTTGCCGGAGCAGTAGCAGGTGTCACTGCTCCGCAAAAAGAGCAGTTTAGCCCATCTCTAGTTAATACCAAATTAATTAAAAGTTGCCATGGTGCCGGGATGGATCTGTTTTATGGGGAGGGAAGCTTCGGCTTTGCAGCAGGAGGGGTGCCTGGATAGAGCACACCGCTGTATGACGTATTTCAAACAAAACATGTTTTAATTGACGAAATGGATTTTTAATTTAAAGACGAATACTACTAACTTTGCGTTTTTGACACAGGCAGAACTGCGCGAGATTGAGAAATAACGTAGAAGAGATAGGACGTAAGCGAGGCATTTGTGGGCGGAGATATCTCAGATGCAAACTTATTTTTTAAATATTAACTCGGAAAAGTGCTATTGAATTTCCAAAGACAGCCTAAGTTAACTTAACTGATTAGTATTAATTGATTTATATCGACATCGTACAAGCAACGGAAAATTTATATGTATTTTACATGACAACAAATATTAAAATACGATTGTACGTGAAATTTGTTACAAATATTTATGTTACCTACCTTAAGCTAATAGTTAGAATGATGATAAATATACACACATAAATACCGAGAGATCTAGAATGATTGAAGCTGACGTCACACGTAAATGTTACCAAAGATATTAAAATTTACTTCCATTTGATCAAAATTACTTTCCGTTTTCTTAGATTTCCGACCGACACGATGTGTGAATTCAGAGACGTCCGTTCTTCCTATGTGTGCTTGCTGTTGTATTTATTTGTGTTTGCCGATTGTGTTTTTATTTGAATTTATTGTTAATCTTCTAAATAATTAGCGTTTTTCAACGCTAATCATCTTTTAACTGTTAGTTTTGTGGTAACTGGATGATGTTAGAGAGCGTTTAGCAAGCCCCACTAAAACTTTAAGACAACTTCGGCTCAGGCGAGTAAATATTTATAGAAATTTAAATATCAGTATTTAAAAATATTAATTATAGGAATGTCATATGGTTCAGTACACAGAGCTATTAGAAAATTACATTTACATCCATATAAAGTTTCCATGGTGGATGAACTAAAGGACGCCATAACAAATTAGCTAATGTTATAGAAAATGAATTACATAATGTATTTAAAAGTTTAAGACGAGTAAATCTATGTATTCAGAACGAAGGCAGACATTTTGAACATTC
The DNA here is from genome assembly GCF_000390285.2 of Anoplophora glabripennis. Classification (NCBI taxonomy): domain Eukaryota; kingdom Metazoa; phylum Arthropoda; class Insecta; order Coleoptera; family Cerambycidae; genus Anoplophora; species Anoplophora glabripennis. The sequence goes on from NW_019416291.1 coordinate 955,764, forward strand.
ATTATGAATAAATTGTGATTAAAAATATTAAATATTTTTATTCTTCATTTAAATGTTTAAATAGCTATTAGAAATTAACAAATTAATTACAAAAGATATTATTAGTAGTAGGGACAGAATTGTGGTCAAAATTAGAAGTACATATTCACTTTGTTAACTTTTAACCAATAAAAAAATTATTATTTTAAATTTTATTAGTATTTTTAAATAAGGAAAATAAATCTAAATTCATTTAAAAATTGTTGCTTTTACTTTGAAATTCGCATAAAAAACAAGATAGATAAATAATTGTTAAAAATCGATCCTTAGGTTAGTTTTGAGGTTAATAATAATATCTAAATCATTTTGATTTAATCCATTCTTTTAACAAATTAATAAACCTCTCAAATTAATTAATGTCAACATTCTGCTTTTTGTGTTGTATTTTTGTGATTAAAATTAATATGTGACCCTATTGCCACTGCACTTAATCCGCCACTGAACGAAGTAAATCACTGCCAGTGTTGCCAACTGTGAAGAGTGAAAATAATAGGAGAACGGCACACAAAATATTTATAAGTACCGACGCCTTCAATCATTCTGGATCTCGGTATAATTGCTACAGTGAAGAGATATTGTTTCTAACTTGCTTAGATTTTCTAAATCGCTAAATGCCTCATATAAATACCCTCTTTAATGAGTTTAATGACCATTTTGGGCAAAAAACAAATCTATACGACTCAAACTGTTGTGTTAAGAAATATGTTACTTTAATACATAGAACTAATAAAAAGGGATGCACATATAAATGTGCAAATTTATAACACATCTTTGTTTTGATTTCATAAATGTTCACGCATTTGTGGACTAAAACTCGAACGTAGACAACGGAATAAGGAAGTCCGAAGTGTGAAAATATGTTTTAGAAACCGGTAAGTCTACTTTGGGGTCCGAAAAGAGAATTAAAAGATATTTGAACCTAAACAGGCGCTTTTTTACAAAAAGAATCGACGATTTTAAGAGCTCTGAAATTCCCCTGGCATATCACGGTTTCATCACTCTTTCTGATGTTGAAATGAATGATGACGATTAAAAAATGCATCATATATGAGAGAAGTTTAATGAACTATTAACATGAGAACATGCATTGTAAGGCTTAAAAGTAATTTAGATTTCTTTGTACATTAATTATTGAGATAACGAGTTATGGGTCCATAGTATACCACCACTTGTGAGCTGTACGTTATAAATAATAGGTTTTTGTATGTATCTTCGTGATATTATCCCACATCCCATTGTTTTCTAGATAATATTAGAGACGAAGTGGAAGGATTTAGCAACAAAATCTATTGCGGTTTGGATATACTCGTATGTACGCGGTTATTTGATGATACCGACTGACATTGGCAATTTTTATCGTTTCCTGTTTGACTAGTTTCACATAAACCGCAAAATATCCTGTAAAAACGCAATTTGCGCGTTAAAACTAAATATACAGGGTGTCTCTCACAAAAACTAAGACAAAGTAGTTGCAGCAAGTACACTGTAAAAAATTGGTGTGAGTGAAAGCAATAAAGGCACGGAGTGAATTCATTGAGTGAAATGATTGAGTACGTTTTCATGCAATATTGAGCATTTTGGTAATTTTACTCATTTGTGATAATATTTGAATTAAATCTGAGTATTTTCACTCAAATATAGGTACCCGTTAAAAAATTCTCCATCTAAACTCTTATTTGGTACACTTGTACCTAAATCGAAGTAAATTCCTCATTATTGAGTGACACCATCCCGTTCTATGGTTGTCGTGCGTTGTCTTTGTCTATTCCCATCGTCCCCGTTAGATCATCTCGTGGCGTGTAGTGCTGGACAAGTTATTTTGATGACTATTGTGCAGTGGTTTGACTATAATAATTAAACACAATAATATATTCAGTCGCGATTAATATTTGGTTAATAAAACGGATAGTTAGATTGTTACCTATACATACTTATGTACCTGTAAGGTACAATATAGGTTATGGCAATCTATTCGTCCGATCAGCTAATCAATTCTTTTAATCGAGGCCTAAAATATTGACTCTAGAACAGATCTGTATAGAAACCACTGTGGCAACTTAGTAATTTATGACTTTAATACAATGGTATTCAAATTAATTATTTAATTAATTAATTAAAATTTAAGGAGAATATAAACCAAGTCCGAGTAAAAAATTACTCAATAGTAGTCAAATTTAGAGAAAAAGTCAACTCTTAATTGGTTTTACATACTCAGAATTAAGCCGAAAGTCATTCACTTAATAGCAGAAGCTCGGGTTTGAGTAAAATTCACTCACTTCTATTGTTTCACTCATAAAATTTTAGTTGTACTCGTACTAATAGAGTGAATATCTCACTCAATCTGGTGTGAACAGAAATTGATACATTATTGAGTAAAATTGAGTGAAATTGAGTGTATTTTTTTTAAGTGAAGCGTAAATGAATCATTAATATTGGTGACGCTAACTTAAAAGTACCAAATTGGATATACAATTTAGATACATTAAGGATTATAAATTGACCATGAGTTCAAGGTCATGATAGTCAGTGGAGACCTACCCTTAACACTTCATGGAGCCAGCCATCTTCAAGAACAGCACTATTCGAAACAAGATCCCTGTACTGTGAATTAAAACCACCAAAAAGTCAGTGGTCTGTGAATTCACTATTCAAAATGATTTCAATAAGAACAGCTTAATGAAAAAATAAATTGTTACGCGAATTTATGTAATTTATACCCATGTACGAAAAGAAATTATTTGATTAGAACTTAGATAAATTGTTCAAAATTACTATCATTTTCTCTATCTTCTTTGCCGAAATTGAAAATTCACTCTTTCCAATAGCTCCTGATCTAATTTTATCGTTATATCACAAGCTTCCACTGCTTCTTTAACTTTCTCCAAAGGAAAACATCACATATGTTTAGGTCTGGCGTTCATGGTGGTCATATATGTGGACAATTATTTTCCTGCCATATCCGTTTATTTGGAAACTACGTATTTAAAAAATCTTTCACAATAACATTAAAATGAGTGGTGCTCATCATCATGTTTAAACTAAAGTTGTAATCTGAGGTCCAATGGTAAATCTTCTGGCAACAAAGGAAGAGTGTTTTGAAGACATTCCAAATAACTGTCGACATTTAGACGATTTATTAAAATTATTGGACCAATTAAATCTGTGTCAATAATACCCCTCCAAACATTTATTTGGTAATTCCTCTGCGGGTGACATGAGCCCGATATGTGAAAAGGATTTGTTTGTGAAAATTAACTTCTTGGTATAAAATAAACTGGCAAATGGTAATTAGTTGATCTAAATCCTGAGGCAATAAATCTTGAAGTCTTTGTGCAATAAATTTTTTCTATTAACAACACTTTGCGATGCCCCATTTCGCCAAGATAAACTTTTTGTGGTAATTTGCGGTTCATACTTAATTGTTCGCAAAATTATCTCTTAATCTTGTACTCTGTTTGGATTGTGGCGTTCCCGACTTCTACTTTAAAGTATTCCTGTATGTCGAGCCCTTCTTTCATCATTGGAAAATGTTTCTGTGTGCGCAACAATACGATTAGGAAATTTTCTCCAATACACTTCCACATTTCCTTCATAGAAACCTAACATTAACAACATATGTTTATGAGTTTAAAGTTAGTTCAATCTAATTCAAATCAATTTTTTCTAAGAAATCCTACCAAATGAAGTTGAAAGATTTTCTTTGGTACCAAAAATGTACCAGCCTCACCTGGGCGCAACTTTGTATATGTATAAGGTTATGTTTGGTTACATTACAATATTTTGGGCACTCCTTTATGCACCTGCTCTGTGTCGGTTCTTATGTGGGACACCCTGTATAGATATGATTAGGTACCCTAACTTAAATACTCCTTGATTATAGCCGTTATACAAAATGCATCTTCTTCAAGAATGCAGCTTCGCCTTGTCACACAAAGTTTACGACACTTCCTCTGTGTCAATGTAACTATTTCAATTAATATTTAAAATTTATTAGCGCGTGTAGGTTTTATATAAGCACAACACAACTGGCAAAGGTAATGAATGGGTTGTCCATTTGAAAGATAATGAGTTACCCTTTTATGCATTCCTTGTAAATCAATTCATGATTCTTTGGCATTGACAAAGATTAACATAAACTTAGCTAACCAAGACGGATGTCTGCAGTCTGCATGTTCCAAGTTTTTTCAGTGAAAGTCTCAAAAGTTCTTGCTAATTTTTTTCAAGCACTGACTGTTAGGGTCTTGTGTCGAATAATTCTCTTTCGTGCGCAGTACCTCTCAGATATAATAATAATATTAATCTGAAACCAGATTGTGTATGAAAAGACGCGTCTGAAGTAGCAGAGACATCCGATCTAATTTTACACACATCAGTAAGTCGTCTTTTTTTCCGTTTCAACCGACTAAACCTGATACTACGGCGCCCGCGACTGTTAGCGATGAACATGCACATTCTGAGCTGATAAACCCCGTACACAGCACCCAGAGATCCTTCACCTCTTGTGCAGAGGCATTGATTTACATAAGTAATTTTGGAATTAGCAACGTCTTCCGGCCTCCCACAAGTGTTTCCAGCCTAAGATGCCTACGTTCGAAGGAAAGACCGAAGGCTAACAGAAAATACAACATTCGTTCCTGGTTATCAGCAAGAGGACAGCATATTAAACCAGCGAATTCAGACAAGCGGAAATCCTAAGACGCGAATAGCATTTCAATATGCAGAGGACTCTTCACAATTCGCCAAATTTGTGTAAAAGATCAGATGCATTTTAAAAATTTTACAGTTTGGAAACCGTTCAGGGTGGATGAAAACAGAGAAATGAGACAAGATACAGCTTGTAGGTATATAAACAAATATTTCGTAATTTCGCAGTAGGTAATTTAAGTTTTTATAGCTTCCCTAAAAATTATATTTAAAACATTCTATCTACAGTAGTACATGATAATATAAATAATTTACTGATATTTGTAATACATTTTAAAAATAAAAAGTTTTATATCGATTTAAATAAGACATTGCGTAATAGTTTTCACCATGTTTTCTGCACAAAAAAATTCATCTTGGAATTGTATAGATTGCCTATTGCTTTTAGCCTGTAAAGAACATGTATAACCAATTATACTTTCTTTACCTAATTTAATAAATAACATGTTGCAAATAATATGTAAAATAATAAAAGTTTGTATATTACAAAAATTACAGTTGCAAGCACTAATGTCAAGAAATTTACCGAAACCACTGGCAGAATTCCTGAAAATCATTGTTATTTAATGCCTAAACCTTTTATACATGATAGGAATGTAACACGTCACACGGTACTGCTAGTTTTATACTAAGTAATACTACAACGCACAACGCACGTGCACAAGATGCACAGTGTCAGCTTACATTTATGGTTAATTTCCTTAATTAATTTTCTCGAAAACAGAAGGATTTAGACCATCAAGAAATGCACTTATTTCAGAAACACCCAGTATAACATCAGTAAACGCAGATGCATCATACAAGTAACATATCCATTCATATGTACATTTTGAGAACTGCTGTCCTCATGGAAGGTATTCAAAATCTTGCGTGTTGCTGGTTGCCGAACTGATCTACGGGAGGAGCGACTCTTAACAGAGTCGTACTCGGCTCACATTCTCAGTTTTCACATCAGTCTCTTGAAAAAAATTGTATTAGTGATGTTTTTATTCGAAACCTAATAATAACAAATTATTGTCACCATTTAAATTTATTTTAAAATGTTTAACCGCTACATTTCATTTAAACTTTATGTCTTTTTCATTTAATTTATTCTGAATTAATGCTGAAAAAAGAGAGGAACACTCTTGTTCATTTTTTTCCGAACGTTAGATACACTTTTAAATGATATACTTCGAGATTTCACTCCAGAAAATTTAATGTCAATGTATATAATACTGAAACGTTGTTTGTATTCTAAATTTTGTAGGGTGTTTCCACTTTTACTCGTTGTTTTATATATTTAGCGTTACTATTTAGTATTATTACTAGTATGCTGCGGCATATATTGTGTTCAATATTTCCATTAGTAAGTCCGGTTCTGTTAAGGGTGGCGTATTTCCGAACTCTAGAATTATTGTTAAACACAACGTTGACGGATTGCCGTATTTTTAACAATTTGTTATTTACACGGACGGTGTTTTTTCTTTTAAGTGTTTGTTTGACCTGTATTTAATTAATATTTTAGTATATACAAGAAAAATGATGCTTTACACAAATAGTAGATATGTTAAAAGCTTTTTTTTCTGTCCGATGATGAAGAAATTTTGAAGAAATATGGTAAATGTACATAAAATGTGAATTTTGTAGCGTCTACCTCTCAGTAAAAGTTCAATATTTATGTACAAATAAATAGTTTATTGGTAGAGATAGGAATGGCAAGGGCAAAAAAGTCCTTAAATATTTTTTTCAGCATATATTCATTTTTTTGGCGTGTGTTAATTTTTCTCTTCTCATTTCATATAAAAAGTTATAGTTCTGTGTGACCGGCAACCAGCATAGTTGATGCGTAATTGATGCAGTGAAGTCAGTGGTTCTCAACAAGTCTTCTATTAAAAATCATGATGTATTTAATTTAAATTTTTTTATTACTATTTTTTTCTCCAAAAAACTAACATGGCATACACAGTAAGTTGTACTGCTACTTAAAGCATATCTGTACATTTAAGGTTCACCCGGTATATTGAATATACGGCTGTTATACCGCGCCACCCTGTATAAGCGCCCACTTTTCGCTTTCCGAAAGACAAACAACTGAATGTAACACGATTTCGTTGTTTACCTACTCTCGGGTCGCTGGATATTTTTAAGTCAGCTATAAACTTGACCCAGCTTTTAAACGTAAGCCTCTTAACGCGATCGAATTAACAGCACTTTTCTGCCGCCTACAGGTTCTTCGCGTTCGACGCTCGGTAAAAATAACGTCTCGGATTTGTTTTCGTACTTTTATGTCACTCTTAATTCGCGATAATTATTTAGATGAATATATATGACCTCCGTTATCGGATCTTACAATCACGGGGACTCGAGTGTAATTGCTTGTTTTTTTTCCCCAGCGGCGACACTCCCGAGATTGCTTTCTTTGATTGATTTAAGTGAAGAAGAATGCGGTTGATACCATTCGAACGGGTGTTTTTGTTGGCAATTCTTACGAGCGACATTGTCGGAGATAAAACTGATGGGTGAATACCAATAACACAGACCAACAAAATTTAACTTTTTTTTGGAAGCAGAACTTGAATATATATTTCCGAAGGATTTAGGTGCGCTGAATCCGAATCTGGCAGCAGAATTGCTCTATCACGTCAGGTTTTTGAGATGTCCTAACCTGAAAGTGCAAAAAACACGGTTTTTCGTCATATTTGAGGTTATGTAGTAATGCCATCTATTCTTTTTCAAAAAACTAATACATTGAATCTAAAAGTACAAGGCTCCCTCCTTCGAATGCCGTTGAGTTTGCTCAAATATCTTTTTTTTTCGTTGAGATATCGCATGTTGAAATTTTTAAGTTTCTCAGTTTCTTAATATGTGAAAATCTCTTCTATTTGTTATTTCTCGTTCCAGTAATGTTTCAATATTTGTGACATCTAGTAACGGAAAAAAGTTATGAATAAAACAAATCTTAGTGGGTGTGCCAAATGAGAGACTAATCAAACTTGAATTAAATAAGTTATTTAAATAGAAAAATAAAAAATAATGAACTTTGACAAGCTATAGGTAACTTCCAAACAGTTGACAATTCGAAAATTTTATTTATTACATACTCTATTATTTTAATCCGTACAATACCCCCCGCAGTTTCCTGACGGACTTTTAGAACGCCCTGTATAATTAAGAAATAATATGTAAATAATACAAAAATTACGACCTTATTGCAGTAGGCACAGCAGAATCATCTTTTTTTGACTTTCCCAGAATGGTTTTTTAAATATCATCAACCATTTTCCAAAAAACCGATCAAGTTTCGTGACATCCTGTTATTAAAATCTTTAATTAAACAATTCCAAAAAGGTACAAGGTTGAACACTCATGAGAATTACATAAACAGTAAATAACATTAATCATAACCATAACGTTGGCTATTTTTTTTGTAGTTTTCGCTCGTATAGTTTTTGTCGTTAATTACTTTATTACTAATTACGCAACCGGTTCTATTCCCCCCTGGGCCTCCGGTTGATAATTACCCTTGGTTCGCAATTACTCTAATTAAAACTAGGCGCAAGTAGGTATCTGCAAAATAGTTTTTATGAGCTTTTTATCCGAACATGCCCCGTTATGATTAAATTCGTTTATGCGGTGTAATTAAATATAACGATACTGTCGGAAGTTTCAGAACTTAGGTTAAAATTAAATAACGTGTAGGAGGTAGGTGCGAAAAGTTGGGCTAATAATCGGTCTTTAGACACCTACAAGGTTGTTTGATTAATAGATGTTTGCGATAAAAGATTGAGGGCTGGAACTCCCTTGTATTGAGTGAGATTACTACTATACGTTTTAATATATTAGCCCCCCCGCTTTGAATGCTTAGAAAAAAAACGAAACATTTTAATTACATAATCTTTTTCGTATCATCTTGCCTTATACATTATACTTTCTTATCATCTTGAATTGCCTTATACAGTAAAGAGACATTTTATGACAATTTTAATTTGGAAGTAGTAGGACTAAGGACTCTAAAATTCAAGATCATAATTACTCGGAATTTTGAATAACCGTAAAGTAAATTTTAATTGTGCAGTATTTATGCAGTTTTTGGAAAAATGTTAGGAGGCATTTTTTATTAGTATGGGTGTTCACAAAAGGATTTTTAATGGAATATTTTCCAATTCTATTCAATACATTTCGTAATTAGTATTTTAATCAAAATCGTTGAGATTACGATTAAAATTAATAATAATCAAAAATATGAACACTTGTCGAGAACTTCTGGAATCGTCTCCGAGTTACATATTACATACTACATAAAAAGAGGTGAATAGTTGTAACGTCAGCTTCTTTGTCCCGTTTTACTTTAGTTTTCATTACGGAGAAGTGTCTTTTGTTATAAAAATTATTAGTGAACAAATACAGGGTGTGCCATTAGTGTGAGAAAGCAAAATAACCCTTTTTATTCATAATACAGAAAAAAAATTTATATAAAAGTTGTACAAAATCAAAAAACCTAAAGGGCAAAATTAATTTGAATCACACGGCGATGAGAAAAAACAGCACACGCCAAATATTACATTTTTTAAATGGAACATCTTGTATATTTTTAAACATATGGATTTCTGAGAAATTTCTATATATGGCAATATAAACAGTTTAACATTTTAGTGCGGGGTTGCCAAGTTATCTAGAAAATTCTTCGAATTTTGGAAAAAACACGACCTCGATGAAGTTGTATTAACTTTCAACTACTACAAAGCAAATACTCCTATATTAGCTAATATCGATATTTTTTACAGGGCATTTGGATATCATTCGATCGTTTTAAGAAAGTTCAAACTTGAATTTCTAAAATTTTTCAAACGGAACACCCTGTATTTTATTGTTCTATTTCATTCCCATATCAGTCCACTGCAACTTTTATTAAGTATGTTCTACACCTAAAATTGTTACTTTTTAAGATATAGGTAGTAACATTTCTAGAAACACCTAATTTTTATTATTTTCGGACGCACGAAATGGCTTTGGGAAAAACTGTCTTTATTTTGAATTAGTTTTATTAGTTAATATTTATTTGTAGTATTCTATAAAATAATAAAAATTAATTTTTTTTCAGAAATTTGCTATATCTTAAAAACTAACAATTTTAGATATAGAACATTCTTAATAAAAGTTGAAGTGGACCGACATGTGAATAAAATAAAATAATAAAATACAGGGTGTTCCATTTGAACAATTTTAGAAAATCAAGTTTAAACTTTCTAAAAATGATCGTATTATAAAAACTGCCCTGTATAAAATATCGATATTAGCTAATATAGGAGTCTTTGTCTAACATTTGCCTATACATCTGTCTAATTATTTTGTTCCAAGTGTTAGTAGTTGAAGGTTAATACAACTTTTTTGAAGGTAATGTTTTTTCGATAATTCGAAGAATTTTCTACATAACTTGGCAACCCCGCGCTAAACTGTTTATATTGCCATATATATAGAATTTTCTCGAAAATTCATATGTTTAAAAATATACAGGGTGTTCCACTTAAAAAATGTAATATTTGGCGTGTCTCGTTTTTACTCTTGTCCCTGTATGTATCAAATTAATTTTATAGTTTAGGTTTCCTGATTCTGTATAACTTTTATATAAACTTTTTTTCCGTATTATGAGTAACAAGGCAGTTATTTTACTTTCTCACACTAATGGCCCGCCCTGTATATAAGTAAAGTCGTTTCCACCTCTAAATATTTTATTTTCTGTGTCTAGTTTATTTGTGAAAGATTCCTCTATATTTCTATATATCCCTCAGCAACATTTGAAGATTTCCATTCCCATGTCACTTTAATGCAAATAAATATGTCAGATCATAGATAATAACCGACTGAAACAATGTCCTGTGTATTTATCTGCATTTGGCAAATTTCAAAATTTTGCGACAATTTGAGGCATTTTACTAAATTGATGTATTCCTACTATTTGCCTGCAATCTTTCCCATTTGAATATTTAAAGAAACAGCGGCAACTTTCAAAATTTCCTGGGCGGTATGCAACATATTTTCTATACAGTTGTAGTTTCGTTTATCATAAAAATCTCGGTTCGTTCGTCAAAAAATTTGGTGCTAAATCATGTACATCATTCAAATTTAATTGATACAGTTCATCACGGCGATATGCATCGCCAACACGAAATACTAAGGAAACTTAAAATTTCCAATTTGTTTCTCTCTCTCACTCTCAAGTTTTTTTTTCGTACTTGTAGTGAGTATTGCGTTTACTTGAAAATAAAAAAGACTAATATATAGATATTATAAAAATTTGTATATGAAAAAATTTATCATGGATCGCCCAACTTTTCCCAAGATATAAAATAAAAACCCACCTTTATTTTTGCAGACCTTTGAAAGGTTGAATGTAACCCCTTAGGATGTTTCTTCGGCCCTATATTCATATCAACTTTTTTCATATATTTCCCTTGAAATAAGCGAACGGATTTTTTCCTGAATACCGAACCTCATTTACTCCTTTATGAAAACAAACGCATATTCTGACATCGCTGTAGACAAAACATGATACAGAGTAAAATACATTCATAGATTTAAGAGGACGACTACTGCATCGAATCACTAACCCATATGACAAACACAATGAAACTAAACAGAGCCACACTGAATTGTATTTCAAGGATTTATTTATATTTAGCTATGTATTGGAAGGACGTTTAGAATTGACACTGGAAATTATCCTTTATTTTAAAAATAATTACAATACACAATTAATAAAATAAAAGTAGGTATACTTTGTTATTGATAAATTTCTCTGTAGTATTCGTAATATGAATGCACAACAGTTTTTACATGTGAAACTTTTCCAGCTACCCACAGGCACTTTTTTTATTTAGTCCATGTAGAGTTTTTCGTCCCGTTTTCGAGGGTGATAAAAAAGATGGCGATGATTTCGTAAATTGAAATCCTCTCGTACTACCCCTATTGGGGAAAAACCAATAGAGATAATTTAATAGTAAATAATAATAATTAATAATACAATAAAAAATGGGCACTACACATGGGGATTAATATTTTATGAGTTTGGTTATATGTATTTACCAATATGAGTACTTTTAATTTTTAAACTTTAGGAAAAAATCCACTCCTAGGCAATTGAATTTTATGATGGGTGGTAACTGAACTCAGGTCGAAGCAGTCATTTTCTTAAATCTATCATTGTATTTTAAGCATAGTGAATCGATAAAGAAGCTCGTACTCATTTTAGTATGGATATTATGATGTCATATACTAGATTGTGAAACAGAGTATTGTCTGTGATTACCGTATGCCAACAAGATAAGTTATTTGTTATTTATTTGAGATAAAAAAAGACACAATGTGTCTCACTTTAATTTTATGTTACTTCAATTCTATTATAATATTAAGGGTGTAAATGAAATGCTTGAGAATTTGCAACGGTAAATAAAGAAATTTGTGTCACAGTAATATTAATTTTATGCTAATGAAAATGACTGAAAATGCTAAGAAAACGGTTTGTCATTTCTTGTTATTGAGTAAATTTTCCTGCGTCTCGTGTATTCTCAGTTAACGGTAAAACTTTTATCGTTAAAAGTCAGAAAATCCAATTTTCCTCTTATGCGGATTACGCTGCACCTATGTGCGTATACTTTAAAATCTATTTACTTCCGAATCGTTGACGTTACAGTAAGAAGGAAAAATTACACCTTTTTTTTATAAAATATAGGCTTTAGTTTTTATTCGAAATCGAGTAGAAATTATATAAAAACTGAAATTCTAGACTTTAAGACATATATTTCCAATTGCACTTTCACGCCTTAGGGGTACCATACATGTTCAGTTTTTATCTCGAGTTAACTTTATAAATTAAAAGTGGCAAACTGAAATCTTAAATGGAAGAAAGGGTCTAAAATATTTTAAGGGCAATAGTACACAATGTTTTTAACTAATGATATTGTAAGAAACAACTACTCTGCGGACTAAAATTTCGTTCAGCAATGAATTCACTTGAAAGAAGATATTGAGAGTATTTATCTGATTCTGAGTCATCTTGACGTATGAAAACTGACAGCAAGCTTCACATTTCGTCCCAAAGTTCAATCCAAATGTCGAGCCGCGCTACAGAGCCGAACACCGCTCCGACAACCGACATATTGCAGAACCAGGGTACGTTTGACGTCAGAGAAAAAACTCCAAAAATCACTCCTATTTCCAGCCGACCGCGGTATATCGCGATGTTTGAGGCGATCGACTTTGACCACTTGCAGTTCTATAACCAGAGACAAGTACCTGGCCAATATGTGGGACATATGATCCAACTTTAAAGTTGCGAACTTAGATTCAATACAGAGTGGCCCACTTTGGTGGCGCATGTATTAGTATCTTGGGAAACTATAGAGATAGGAAACTAGTTAAATGGGGAAAGTTTTTGGCAGTTCTGTTGTTAACTTAATGGCGCTTGCAGAGCGGTCCTAGCTCATCGCCATGGCATTAATGATAAGTTTTTACAAAAGTTTGAGACTATTCTAGTTTCGAAAATTTTTGCTGTGTTGCCAGATTTATTAAAAATATTAAAATATTAATTTTTGAGGTTGTTTTTGAATTTTTTTGTCACTTATGTTACATCATTGAAAAGCTAAAAAAATGCTATATTTGCTCAGCTTAAAACACAATATGACGCCCATAAGAGAAAAACAAAGTTGATGATGGTTTCTCGCAATCGAACGTCGCAATGAAAATCTAGATATACAGTGAAATTCCTCGAAAAAACGTGCTGCGAAAATGTATTTTCAGATTTTAAAGATTCATCTAAATAAAAATGTTACAGACGATTTTCGAAAACGCCACATTTACTTTTTTTCAAAATAGCTCAAAAGCCTAAAGAGCTAGGACCAGTCTGCAAGCGCCATTGAGTTAGGAACTGTCTAAAACCTTCCCCTTTTAACCATTTTCCTATCTCTTATGGTTTTCAAGATAGCAGTACATGCGTCACCAAAGTGGTCCACACAGTACATATAGTCAGTTTCAGAGATATCCGCATGTTAATTAATTTCAGCAATACGGCCGACATAAAACAAAGGGACTCTAGCCAACCCACATCAAGTTGCAAGTGATTTGGAGCTTGATGCTTCTGAATCTTCTGATTCCAGAGCAACATGTTCTTGGTCATTTTGAATTTATGTAAAATAATATATATTTTTCTCTAAAAGCAGAGAGTCTGATGATTTGTATATTAAAATAATTTCTAAAAGTTATTTTTTTGTTAGTATATGATAACATTTATACAGGGTGTGGGGTGTATAGTCTATAAAAATTAAACTACAGCTTCCTGATGATATTTGTAATAGAAAAGTCTTATACGAAAAAGTTCTATCCTCGCGTTTTTTTTTTTGTAAATTTATTCAACGAAAATGAAGGCCGACCCTGTGTTATTTATTAAAAACTTTGGAAATGTTTTTATATATGTATAAGATTTGTGCAGTCAACTGATTTTGTATTTGTATTGAATTTATTATTCACTTAATTATTAAATATGCATTAAGCATCGTCCAACGACCCATCAGTGTTAAAAACTGGAAGGTTCCAGACAAAAGTTTTTATTGTGTAATTCCACGATCGAGACAGTGTAATTTTTATAAAGAAGTAAAAAATAAGAATAGCGTGCGATTACATTAAAAACGAGATTATTATTTCTTACTTTGCTTAATTTTTTAGTTTGTGCACAAACTAGTTATACAATGAACCGAGAAAACAATGCATTTACTATTTCCGAATGTGCCAATATGGTGTTAGTGTACGGTGCAGCCGGAGAAAATGCGCTCGCGGCGACTAGGTTGTACCGGGAACGATGGCCACAACGTCACCCTCCATGTGCAAATATAATCCTACAGTGCGTTCAGTGGCTGCGAGATACGGGAAGTGTTATTCCTCGAGGAGAAGGACGTGGTCAGCAAGTGAACCTTAATGTTGAAGATGAAGTGTTGGAAAATCTTGACGAAAACCCCACAATTAGTACTCAACGACTCGCATAGCAAGTAGGAACCTCATCTCGTACAGTACATCGCATTTTAAGGCGCCAGCTGTTGCACCCCTATCATCTGCAACCAGTTCAACTTATTTTTTCCCCGGATTGTGATCAACGAATGCGTTTTTGCAGATGGTTTTTACGGCAATGTGCCAATCAAGTAGACTTACCTGCTTAGGTTTGTGTAACAGGTGAGGCGACATTTACTTGTGATGAAGTGAATTTCCATAATATGCTCATATGGGCCGATGAAAATCCTCACGCGATTAGGGAAACTCATCGGTTTCAACATCGGTTCTCAGTAAATGTTAGGGCTGACATAATAGGCGATGTACTTGTGGGTCCCTGGGTCCCTATTTCTTTGAAGGACGGCTAAATGGACCAACATATGCTGACTCTTTGGAGAACCGGTTACCTGAATTATTGGACGATGTGGTATAACAAGTTCGGGCACGCAATGTTTTATCTTCAAGATGGGGCTCCTCCACACACTACTCGAGAAGTAACGACACTTTTGAATGAAATGTTTCCTCAGCGATTGATTGGACGCTTTGGTCCTGTGTCGTGGCCACCTCGGTCACCCGATCTAACTCCAATGGACTTTTATCTTTGGAGTCACTTGAAGTCATTGGCTTACAATACTCCAATTCTACGGTGGAAGAATTGCGAAACCGTATACTTGAAGCTGCTGACACAGTTAGGGGAATACCTGGAATTTGGGAAAATATTTGCCAAAATTGGGTGCGTTGGTGCCATGCCTGTATTCGCGCTAATGGGGACAATTTCAACATTTTCTCTAGAAATGGTAAGTTTTATTTCATTTTGTTCCATATTTTAATGGAGTTTGTTTAGTGCACGTAGTTGGCAACTACAGATGCTTACGGATGTGGTTTTGTTTGCGAACTCTTGCAGTAATAACAATGCATTTAAGATAATAATTACTACACTAGTGGAAAAAATTAAAGGATAAAAAAAATATAAATTTTCGGCGATTTTTCAAATGGCTGTATCTTTGATAAAAATGGTCGTATTGGAGTAAAAAAAAGGCAATTTGAAGTTTCTAATTTTTGGATCCAGCAAAAAAAAATTTCAATTAACACGTATCGCGCAATCTTAATGAATATCATGAAAAAAAAATTTTCGAAATTTTTTTCGATCTTATTTTTGGTGTACGGACTTGAAAAACAATTTTCCAACTGAACCACCTTATGGATTAGATAGGTTGTTCATTTACCTTCAATTTCTTTTTATTTTGGTCTCGATACGACCATTTCTCGCTGAGCTATCGGACTTTGAATGAAAATGGATCATTTTCTCTTTGTTCATTGATATCTCAGAAAACGGCTTGATGGATCGAATTGAAACTCTGTAGGGCTTTTAGGGGTACAATGACCGGTAAAAGGCACACTTAACATTAGTCATTTTCCCAATATTCTCAATATGGCACGTGATTTTCTAGAAGTCCTATTTTTTACGATTTTTCAGTCATGTTAAGGATAATTTTTTTTTTCTACAATACCGTGCCAGGACCTTGTAGAGAATTCATTCAAGTTTCTGAAACCCACCGTCGATTTTCTGTGCAACCATTGGTTTCTGAGATATCGATGAACAAAGAGAAAATGATCCATTTTTATTCAAAGTCCGATAGCTCAGCGAGAAATGGTCGTATCGAGACCAAAAAAAAAGAAATTGAAACTAAATGAACAACCTATCTAATCCATAAGGTGGTTCAGTTGGAAAAATTTTTTTCAAGTACGTACACCAAAAATAAGATCGAAAAAAATTTCGAAAAATCCATAAAATTAGAAACTTCAAGCTTCAAATTGCTTTTTTTTTACTCCAATACGACCATTTTTATCAAAGATACAGCCATTTGAAAAATCGCCGAAAATTTAGATTTTTTTTTTGATCCTTTAATTTTTTCCACTAGTTTATTAATTATTATTAGAAAATATCACTTGTTTTAAATATCTATTTTTCTTAGTTTGTACTTTTGCATTGAAAAAATCCCCAAAAATTGAGAAGTATCTTTCTATCTTACAACGACAATGTATTTACGCGGCTGGTCTACAGCACGTAACTCATCGCACAGCACACGGACAGGACCGGTCCAGTGAAAATATTTTGATCCAAAATTGAACTTTAATTTACGAAACAAAAAAGGCAAAAATAGAACTTTTTCGTATAATACTTTTGTTAGATTTCTTATGGTTATTAGAGTTTCAATTAAATAAAAAGAATAAAACAAATACAATTTTATTCTAGACTTTTAACTACTGCATAACGCAACAGCTAGATAGAGAGTGTATCCCGTTTCCTTGGTACTCGACGTCTTTCATCAGCCGTGGTGATCTCACTCATGCCAGTAACATCAACAAACAAACGATAACCGCCGTCCCATTGAATGCTGGCATTCCAGTTTCTAACACTTTTTTATTACAAATATCGTTAGGAAGCTGTAGTTTACTTTTTATAGATTATACACGCCACACCCTGTATTGGCAAGCAAAGTGGCTAAACTCCTAGACCTAGATCTGTAAGTCTAATTCTAGACTGTAAGTTTAATTTTTCTCTGTTCAATTCTTCCAGAAATTTCAAGCCTTTGGTAGAGACCCTTCGAAACGGGCCCCAAGGCGTGTCGGGCCTCCGCAAACACGGGTCAGCGGGCCAGGCAACTTCGACGACGTTCTCAAAACCCACAGAGCAGTGCGTTCGAATTACATGAATCATTGAAGAGGCGGTTGGCGGTGATATCATCGGAAACAGTTTTCGCGTGTAACTGCAGCATGCAATTGCCGACTTCCAATCGATACCTCCCCTAATAGCTAATCGCACGTACCCGCCTTGCGGGTCCGGTGAACAATACTGGATACGCGCCGATCTGATCAACTGGAAGTTTAATCAGGGGCTTAATCAGTTCGGGCGGGCCGGAATTGCGGAAATGACGGCTGGCTGTGATGGCGCTGCTCACGTTATTAATATTTAAATGCCGCCTAAAAACGTGCCGTTGATTAAAACAGTATCGCTTGGTGCTGTTGCTAAGCCGAGAGGCGCCGACTTATCTCAAGGATTAATTAAGGGGGAGGGTGATGCAGAGGGGTAAGTTTGATTTTGACCGAAATGTAATTAGGATATTCAAGATTGTCAGGACAGTGAATATTTTGTCAGTCACCGAGTTAATAAAGTTCGTTTAGGGAAAAGTTACCCGTCGTAGAGACTTTCGGTGTCATTGTAAAAATGGTTAAAGTGTTTGTTGCAGTCATAAAGAGTGACTCCGAAAATCGCCCATTCTGGCAAACTCGTAATTGGTTAAAAATTTTGTTATTGTATTATTACTCATCAGAACGTGTTACTAAGAAAGTTCCAAAATAAGTTCAACTTTGGTTTTGGAGATATGAGTGATACTGTCATAGCAGTCGTGATCTCATATACAGGGTATTTGGTAAGTCGATGCATTCCTTGCAGGAGGTTATACAGGGTGATCGAGAATGATTGACCGTGTCGCCTCATACTGATTTTTGATGTGCGGCATACCAGTTTTTGATACCAATACTAGAATCATGAGCGCAGGTTGAGGGATTTTAATGGTAAACAAATAATTACGTTCAAACGTCAAATAAATTAGGTTACTGTCAAAATGGAAATTCATAATAAAAATATCAATTATTTAACAAAAATCAAAGTTATTTCACAAATTAAGCAATACTGATGGACCAATAAATGTTATTATTGTTATTATTATTAAAGAGGATGACAGAATCAAATGTAGGTTTAGCCTAACTTTTCCAAAATTCTTATTTCATTTACAATTAGAAAAACTTTTAAATCAAAGTTTGATGTAGCTAATTTTGAATAACGACTGTAAGTGCTTCAGCGATTTTATTTTTAAAACGTTATGAGTTAATTTTAAAACAGAAGCACTATTGTGGCTACATTCTTGGCATCTAAGACGATTCAGCTATACAGCGATACGCTGCAAGCTGCTGTTTTTCATCAAAGCAAACTGCTGTATGCTTATAAGACGACTATTTTGCAGCTACTGCTTTCACACTTCTGAATATCCAGCGCAAGCGATCCAGCCCAAAAATTTATGCTGAACATTTTAGTTAGCTGTCGAAATTCAGGAA
>NW_019416291.1:982963-992197 GCF_000390285.2 Anoplophora glabripennis
TAATTAATAATAAATTTGGAATTTTAAGCAACTTCCGCGCAAAAACTTTCGCCACGTCTACCGAAGCTTTAGCCACCTCGTATCGAAGGTATAAGACGTTTATTTGACAATAATTATTGTAAGATATCTATAGACAAAAAAGCAGCTTTGTAGATTGTAATTTAATCCCGGTATGAGTTATTATTCAGAGCGGCTTACAGTGAATCGGCGCAGCGACTGCGCTCGGGAGATCGTGCATTCCATTGCGTCTATCAAGGCTTTGCACCCTTAGATGATCGGTAGACTGTTTTTTTTTTGGTTCTCTTATAAACTAAAGTATTTGAGAAAAAAAATTCAGCCTTGTAGAAATAAGTCAAAAAAGTTAATTTTTCAACACCTTGCGTGGGTGGTAGACCCTTGATGGCCCCCCTTCCGACGCGGTAGACTATCACTATACTGTATTTTTAGGTATAATTGATCACTCTAAAAAGTTTCAGCCTTGTAGGTATAAGGCATTTAAGTATTATTTATTTACATGTTTAAAAAATTGTTACTAACGTTTGCCCCCACATTGGCGCGGTAGACTGCCGTTCCGTTTACTTACGATATCAAAACAACAAAATGAGAAAAAATCAGCTTTGTAGGAATAATTACATCAATAATGTCGCTGCCTCCCGGGCTATTACAAATGTCTCAAAAAATTCAGTAAATGTGTCAAATTACCTGAGCGTGCAAAAAATCAATTTGACACATTTGAAATATTTACATGATATTGAAAACTAAAGTGACTAGGACCTATGCTGTGTTAGACACCTGAGACAATCACTTCCATATAGTGGCAAAGGGTAGAAGCTGCGTAAAGGTATTTAGATGCTACTTGCAATTGCCAATTCGATCATTCCCCATCAATTCATGTTACTAGAACCGCATGAATTTTACAACTTCTCATACTAAGAAATAAATAAAAGCGCAATGTTAGCTTTACTGTTTAATTCGTACTAGTCGTCATTGTGGAGCTTGTATTTGATTGTAAATTGCATTAAACACTGGCTTTGGCCGCCAACAATTTGTGTTTATGACCAGTTCGAAAGAAAACATCTGTGACTTGAATAAAAGAATATGTACTTCCGGATTGAGAAGCGTGTGAAGTTTTATTTGACTCACGAACTGATAGTTCTTTTGAACCATCATCTTACTGATTCAAAGACGTTTTTATAGAGACGCGATACAAGTTTCCTTGCTCATTCTGTTAATCTCTGGCTTTGCCGAGCGACCGACCTTACACGCGTAATGATCGTATAGTACGTTCGATTCTATAAACACCGGCTATTCCCATTACCGGTACCGTTATCCGCGAGGCTGTTAATCTATTTTTTAGCGTCGTTTGTTGCAGGTCGCAGAGGATGGCTAGCGGAGCCCGGCCAGGCTCCCTGGTGCCACCCAGAGCGAACGGCACAGCTTACCCAGGACAGGCGTCTCCAGACGGGCCCCGAGTCGAGTCGTGCGCCAGGGTCGACACCCACTATGATCTCACCGTGGCCGCCGTCGTCTCCGTGTACATCATCTTCGGGATACTGTACACTTTTTTAGGTAAGTCGAAATATGCGATTAGAGGGTGCTTTCTAAGTCCGTTCAGAATTGTTGGTTGTTCCTCGACTATCTTAGATTAAAAGGTCTTCATTAATCAAAGGTCTAAAACCGCTGGTTTTCAAGATACAGGATAAGGTTAGGTATTGCTTTTTCAAGTGATATTATTTTTAAAATTGGCATTGCTTATGTGAATATTTATACAGGGTGTTTTATGTCGAAAAAGATTACTTTTTCTTTATATAAATGTGGGTCCAAAAATTCTTCCTAAGGAAGTTATAGCCACTTAAAGGGACCACTCTGAGAATATTTTTTTCTAAATAAATCATTGCTACAAAAAAACAGGTAGTGGCGAATAACTGTCAAAATTAATAGAAACAAGAGATTATCTAAATAAAGCCAGAGCCTACTGGACCATTTTAAGAATTTCAATTTCATCTAACGAATTACACAAAATCGTTTATTTTTTTTTTCTCGATAACGGTCGCAGATATGAAAAAATTATAAGATACCAAAAAGTTTCTCAACAAAACTTAAAATTCAATTTTGATTTTAGAATCCACCAGCGGCGCACCGCACAAAAGTTCAGTGGAAGAAATGGGGGCATGACCGGTAAAATATCACTCTGTAGAATATCACGACCATTAGGTATGCCCAATGATGCAAGCCCTACAGCCTAACCTATATTCCAAAGTTGAGCTAAATATCTCAAAATCTGGGAGCTATAGAGAAAAAACAAAACAAAAAAAATCTTAAAATTTCAACACCGTGTAAATCGGTAACGAAGCGTTTGCGGACCTATGTTTATATGAATTTTTAGTCATGAAATAAGCCAAAGAATTACTCCCTCCTTATGTACATGATATTTAGGAACACCCTGTATATTGTCAATTTCGATTGTCGGTGATTAACACATGTAAGATTATTTTTAAACGGATTTTCCACAAAAACGGAACATTCTACCAATCTGAACCAAGGGTACCTTTTTTTTTACTAAAAAACTGATATTGCATATTTTTCAGTGAAAAGTCAAAAAAGTGAAAGCATAAAAAAGTTATAGTAAATTGTCAATTTCGTTTTTGCAGCGGACTTAGCACGTAAGAGTTAAGCTAGTTACCAAATTTCATAAATTTATTTCATCTCGTTTCGGAGTTATTTAGAAAAAAACATAATCAGAGTGGCTCCTCTAACTGGCTATAACTTCCTTAGGAAGAACTTTTGGACCCACCTTTATATAAAGAAAAAGTAATCTTACGACATAGAATACCCTGTAGAAATATTGCCCCTTATTTTCGGGACACCCTGTATACAGGGTGTTACAAATTTGTAGGACAAGCCGTTAACCAAATTCTCTGGACTAAAATAATGGGACTTTTCTTATACCATTTTCCATTTTGGAGCCTAAATCAAAATTTTAAAAATTATTTTTTTTTAATAGTTGCGGTGTTTTAGAGATATTTGTTTGAAATTTGGCACATATTATTATTTTAAGTAGCCACATTTTCTTTGTAATTTTGGTGTAAAATATCAAAGCACTATCGGAGAAAAAGGGAGTCGTAGTACCCTATGCAATTTCTTTTTAGTACGCCTATGCTTTCAGAATATTTTTGTTAGATATAGCGTATCTTTATTCTATTTTATTTCACTCTTATAAGATTTTGATTTGGGGATCGTTTTATTGAGATATTTGGACACGTGGCGTCGGTTTAGACGACGTTTTTAAATTGTCCAGTTTCTTTTACATTAGAACTAAGTTTAAAAAAAAAAAATTCTTGGATAGTTCCGAATGTAATATGTTTCTGCTTAATATCTAATACTAAATTAGAGTTGGAATCCGAACTTTTTTAAGATTTTAATATTATTTATTTTTTCTTAATACTTGATCAGTGGATTGGCAGGTGAAGGCTTGCAGCTGTCAAATGGCCCGACCTCAATCCGTCCGACTTTAGTTTCTGGTGTTTTAGAAAAGATTTCGCTTATGTGGCTCCAATAGTAACTAAACAACAACTAAGGAAATTGATTGTACACGGTGGAGACCACATAGGTTGAAACCACATATTTTTTAGAATACTCGTTACTCTAATTAAAAAAGCCCTAGTATGTATTCGTGAAGGTGGTACACATATTGAACATTTAGTTTAATGTAATTGAATTTGTCTAATTTTACTATTAGTTTTTAGTTGTGCCGTTTTTTATTTCAATTTACTGAATAAAATTAGCGATATTTAATTTATGCCAAACCTAACACATGCAAAGAAGTTGCAATCTCTCGTAAACCCAACCCCAAATCAAAATTTATAAGAATGAGAAAAAAAAAAGAATAAAAACACGATCTATCTAAAAAAGAGAATATGAACACTGTTGATGTTTTAAGGGGCAAAAATAAGTTTATATTCCTATTTAGCTGTCTCAGAAGCCCTTCCTATTAAATTTTAGAGAAATTTGTTTAAAAGTAATGTAGTTATTTTAAAGAAATGCAATATAAGTTATTCTTTGAAGGCTTTTTAAGAAAGGAAATTGTGCTAACGTTATCTGACCTAAATCGCCCTGTATATACTTTCTCCCAATTGCTTCAAAATTTGTGCAATTTAGAGGCACCTAGTTAAACGTTATCGAAGAGTAAATCATCGATTATTACCAATTAAACGAGAAACCTTCGTCTATTTTAACCTCAAAGATTGGTTACCCAAATAAATCACTAATTTTCAGAAAATTGATATTTCTGATTTCTTACATGATAATTTACGTTCGTACAAGGAAGCTGTTACATTGGACTCGAATTCATTGTACGACTGCATTCAGTTTTTACTTACTTTGTTTTAAGTTTAACAGTAAAACCCCTTAAATTTGATCCCCATTGTGATATGTAGGTACATTTTTTGTCCCACCATGACCGTATTTTATAAACACCTAGTTCTTTTACTTCAACACCTGATTCTCATATCATAATAGTTTAAATTTTTTATTCATGTTCCATAAATAATTCAAATGGTGTTATTTAAAAAATGACAATTCAACTGAAGTTACAAAAATCGACACGGATAATTGCATTGAAATCTGCAAATTCCTAAAGATATAATATAGTTTACAAATCGGTCTCGAACTGACTCTACAATGAATCCATAAACTAGAACTAGACCGACGTGTTGATGTTGATGAATTCTGTGATTGAATTTAACCCAATTTCCTTCATTGTTCGCCATTTCCCACAACCGTTTCGCAGAACGCAATTCACGTTGCGACATTCAATAACGTCTCATCAATTTTGCAAATTAATTGTATCTGTTTTATATAAAACATTCACACACGTGGAATGGAGCCAGTGGCGGCTCGTGAGCTTAAAAGCAGATGCGAGTGTGTATAGAGTACCAGCCCTAGCAACTAAATGGATGAGCGATTATTTTGGCAATGACAGTTAATGTTTTAATAAGGTAAAGTGATCTTAGAAGCAATAATTTATTAAAGAGGAAAGCTAAATACAAATTTTGTACGGCAATAGAACCTAAATGCCATTGGGATCTCGATTGAAACATTGACATGTTATAAAGGCCAAAGGGGTCGTTACGAATTATCAAATCCAGTGGGGGTTTTTGAGTTCCTTACCAGGGAGGTCGGAAAAATTTAGGTACAACGCATTGAAAAAAAAACCTGTGTAATTTTATTTTAAGTACTACTGAAATACATATAGGATAAATGTGCTTAACATTATTTTTTATAGTACACGTCCATTTTTCTGCTTTTGTCCGAAATAAACTACTTCAATTATTTTGTCATTATAATGATTGGTATTTCTCGCGCAATTGATTTTTCAGTAGATAGCTGTTAGTCTATCTTTACAATCTGATTTAAATTTTTACAGTCTTTTAAAAAACACACAAGCAACAATACGTAGGTAATAAAATTTTACACCACACGTAAATAAATTACGTTTGATAAGAAAAATAGGGGTGAATAACTATGATTTAGTGTATAGTAAATATGTGTTACTCGCGTTACGTCTTTCATTGCTGCGTGACGGTAACCGTGACCACCACTGTAAACACTTCGCAGATTTAGAGGCGAGCTACGAGGAGTGAATACAGTGAATATGTGGGATTCACTGTTTTTCAAATGAACTTTGCAAGTCGAGTTAAATTCATTGCAATTACACATTTTATATTATGTAGAAAACATTATAAACTTCACATTTTGTAGCTTTAAGGTTTAATAGACTCTTTCAGTGTGACGTCGCGTATTTAGGCAACCCGCAACAAATTGTCATAGTTGAAATTGCACAGACCGAATCTGACCCTTATGTACTATTTACATAGGTACTATAAAAATTCAAAATAATTTATTTTTACAAGGATTTAAAAGTATTTAAGAACAAATAACACGTGTTTGGTAAAATTGATATACTAATGTGCTTAAAACGATATAAAAGAATATAGGTACCTAAATTTAAATAAAGCAAAAATTTAACATTAGCCATGTTATTCCTAATGCGCATGCTCGGAAATAATAGCCTCATACGCAGGTGAGATCTTGTTGATATGTCATCGCTGTCATCATTAGCGTATTTTCTCTTCTTTTGTTTAATCTTGGCATTTTCTAGTTCTATTAAATATTTTTGTGTGTTTATCGAGTGTTTTCTTCAAGTGGTTTATTATAGGCGTTCTCTTAAGGGCCCCATATTCTTTAAATAGTGTTTTCCGCAAAGACAAATAATTTCAAACATTTAATAACTGAATAATCTAAAGCTTATCAAATAATAGGAATGTTATNAAATATTGCGGAAACCGCTCAGAATATTTTAATGAAATTTTACAGGTTTTGACAGTTAACAACAATACATGTTTTACGATAAAAATATTGTTTTCAGTTTCACCAGTGGCGTGCGCACAAGCATGTCTCTAGATATTGTTATAGAAAAAAATGATACAGCACTGATTTTTCTAAAAATAAAAATTATTTTTGAATTCCTTATTCAATTTGGAAGAGAAAAGGTATCTTGACTGTTTTTCTTATGACGCACCGTTTTCGAGTAAGTAAAAAAAAATCGATTTATTGCATGGCGTAATTCGGTTTCAATAATTTGAAAAATAACAGAAATAGGCAAAATACTAGGTTTTGGAGTCTGAAAATCCGCATTGGATACAACAAAAACATACACAACCGCCGGAAAAAGTGATTGTTTGGGCTGGAATAGTAGGAAATCGCATACTGGGACCTTATTTTTAAGGATAATTTGACAGGCGATATTTATTTGGATTTTTAGCGTTTTCAGCTGATTCCAGCCCTGGAATAAATTTTTCCTAACCTAATGATCACGATATGCCTACTGGTGATGTCTGGTTCCAACAAGATGGTGCGCCTCCACATTTTCGCCTCGATGTAAGAAATTACCTTAATGAAGTTTCCCCAAACGATATATAGGGCCGCTTGAATGGCCACCACGCTCCCTTGACTTAACCCCACTAGATTTTTTTTGTGGGGTTATCTAAAAAGCAAAGTATGTGTGAACAGATCAGACACTATCGTTTGCAATACTTTTTTCATTGTCAACCTACTTTAAAACGCGTTTAAAGTTACTTATGCAAGCGAGAAATTCAAGAAAATCGTACGGGTGGTGGTGGTGGGGGAAGCAGAGAGCGCGGCCGCTTCGGCCTGCTCGAAATTGAATCGGCGAGTTCAAAACCGTGCTTAAAAATGTTTAATATCTCAGCTTCTAGAGGTCCGATTTTGATGATTTTTTTCTTAATCGATGTCTCGCGACTTATAAAAAACAGCGTATTTTCAAATGCCTATCGTTAATAATTATTGGTCTTTCAACAGTCCGATAATTATTTATCTTTAAACTTCCTTTAATTATCAACTTTATTTTTTTATTGTATCAAAGGTAAGTGCATAAACTTATATACTGTTTATCAAAGATCAAAAACAAATTTATTTAAATATTCTAAAATTGTTTAAACAATTATTTTCAAAATATGTCGATAATTAGTAATTAATCAATTAATTAATTAATTATTTATTGAATAATCTTTTCTTTTGTGATTAAAGTATAATTCAACTATTAATTACTGTTTAAAATATAAGCAAATGAGAAATTAACTCATTATATTACAAAATTATGGTACAAAAATTCGACCATTGTTTAAATAAGCGCCAGAGCTCTCCTAATTGACGGATTCGAATTTTTCAAAAAGCGTTTGAAAGCTTGAGGTCCCTTCTACATATATGTGATTAAATTTTCAAGTATCTAAGGGCCTTGGATTTTGCTGTGCAAAATTTTGAAAATTTTCAATTTTTTTTCAAAATCTGGATTACAAAATTATTATGCAAAATCTATCGAACCGATTTTGATGAAATTTGGTTTGACGATTCTACATAACATGAACTTTTCTTGAGCCAAGTATGAAGGTCCTATACCCAACTTAAAGACCCCAAAAAAATTCCCTAAATGCTTTTTAACCCCATTTTTGTTGATTTTTTCGAATTTTACAATAATAATCATGATTCATTCGATTTGTAATTAGTCAGATTTTGTAAAATTTAATTACAAACATTTTTTTCTCTTCAATTTTCGCCTAAAATCAACTCTTGAAAATATACATAATTAAATAGGAAGAAAAATATGACATTTTTCGAATTTTTTTAACATATTGTGCCACCAAAAGTTAAGCCCACGTTTTTTTTATGCGCATAGAAAAAAATTCATTTCTAGTGATATTTGAAAGCCAAAAAGCCAAAAATCTCCGTGGATATACGATTCACCCAAATATGGACTCTTTGAAATAGATACTGTCTGGACTATTAATCAAAAATCATTTGTTGCTGTCACAGCCCCAACAGTAAAAGATTTGTCGCGAATTATTTATAGAAAATTTTGGAAGAAGTGCACGTTCCTTGAAATTAGGGAAAATTCGTTAGAAACGTGTTTCGAAATTTTACCATAAAATCGAAAAATGCAGTCGCCAGTATGACATCATCAGCAGAGCACGTTGTTTTGACCCGAATTCTGGTGTTCCAATTTTAATAATTGTTCAAATTGTAATTTTAATTGATTTTAATAAAAATTGATTTTTAAAATTCTACATTTAGTATACTAGTTATCGTATCCTGATCGGTAAGTAATCACTTATCGGTCGCTAATTTTTTGTAAACGCCATTTATAGTCCGGGAGGCAGCGACAGAAATTTTGCACCAATTCCTACAAAGCTGATTTTTTCTCATTTTGTTGTTTTGATATCGTAAGTAAACGGAACGGCAGTCTACCGCGCCAATGTGGGGGCAAACGTTAGTAACAATTTTTTAAACATGTAAATAAATAATACTTAAATGCCTTATACCTACAAGGCTGAAACTTTTTAGAGTGATCAATTATACCTAAAAATACAGTATAGTGATAGTCTACCGCGTCGGAAGGGGGGCCATCAAGGGTCTACCACCCACGCAAGGTGTTGAAAAATTAACTTTTTTGACTTATTTCTACAAGGCTGAATTTTTTTCTCAAATACTTTAGTTTATAAGAGAACCAAAAAAAAACAGTCTACCGATCATCTAAGGGTGCAAAGCCTTGATAGACGCAATGGAATGCACGATCTCCCGAGCGCAGTCGCTGCGCCGATTCACTGTAAGCCGCTCTGAATAATAACTCATACCGGGATTAAATTACAATCTACAAAG
>NW_019416291.1:993065-1005641 GCF_000390285.2 Anoplophora glabripennis
TATATATATATATATAACTCCACATGTAATAAATAATAATATGAATTATTAGTTCATGTATTAAAAAAAGATTTAGATTTGTTGAAAATAAATTTGGCATTTAAATATATTTTTATATCATTGAAGACTATTATATTATAATAATTATCCTAACAATTATATCTGCCTTGGTTGTTATGTCTGGATATTATTTAACTTTCCGCTGTAATTGTCACTGCGGTAATTTTAAGCAACAGTAATTAAACCATTTATAAAGAAAAAGAACAATTTAAGACAAATGACTGTCACCTAAATATGGCAACTCTTTTGCGACATTTTTTTTATTGGACTGTTCAATTGCCCCACATCTCGCCAAGTTTAAATCGTCATTGTCCACAGTATTTAGGTGTAAATCCACATACCAGTGCGCACTTATTTTTTATTCTCATGTGAATTGGGTTTAGAAAGTATTTTAAAAAAATTGGAACAGTTCGGAATGTTTGTCCGGTTTACGAAAAATTACGAACCGTAAATCAAAATGTGTGAGTCAAATCTTGACGATTTTATCATAAGTGGCGTCTTTGGGTTAAAACTCGGGGCAAAATAAACGGATTTAATAAAGTTGCGTTAGTACAAGTTTGCGGGACTCCAAACCATTTTTTTCGAAAACTGTCATTAAAAGTTGATTTTCGCATGATATTTATTGTCAAAACAACATTTTTTTGTCTACAGAACATAATATTATATCCAGGACGTAAAAGACCTTTACATCCACCAACAAAAATCAGTGAAATTAGGTACAGATGATAGAATTAGTTCACCATTATTATCAACAATCTTTTATAATAATCAATTTAATTATCAATCAATTTAAATTGTTTCTTCACATTTTTAATAATTTTTGAATTGTGGGATACAGTTTTCGAAAAATGTTTGATACTCGACTGCGAAATTCTTCTCGAATGATTTTTTTCATTCTCGAATGCAAAAGTAGCATTTTCAATCTAGCATCAAAAATAACTATTTTGGGAAATATTCATGGAATGTTATCATTTTAATTCTGTTTCGTAAGGATCAAAAAGACATTTTAGTTAACTGGAACGAAAAAACTTTTTTTATTGAATAAATTGCTTCAATATAGCTCCAAGTGTACCTTGTTTTCGGGAATTTTAATGATAACCACATCATTTTTTTCTTGTATATCTTATACTAACATTGTTTAGTTTTTCTGCAAGTCGTGATTGTCCATTCTTAAAATAATAATTAGGGAAGCTAATACCAGTGGCGGTTCGTGACATTGTGAATAGTTGAGGGTCGTGGCTTTTTTACCAGGTGGGCAATAAAAAAAAGCGCTACAGGAAAAAATATTTAAATTTTTAAGGTCAAATAAATAACTAAATGAATCTGGAAATGTTTTGTTGCATTTACAATATTATAGAAAAACTGATGTTCACGAGTAGGATTTTCATTCAGATTTTATAAAAAACAGAAATATTTACGCAACTAAACTAATGCAAAAAATTAAAGGGTCAAAGGAATTACCGAAATTTTTCTGTGATTTTTGACAGACTGTAATTAGGTGGAAAATGGTCGTATCGGGAATTTATAAAAAGAATTTCGAAACTCTTAAGATTTTAGTTTCTAGATATTTCGGTCGAAATTTTTTATGAGCTGCAGTTATCATGCAATTATAAATAGCGCGACAAAAAAAAATTACAATTTCTTTTTCTGAGTCCACGGACTTGAAAAAAATGTTTTCAGCTAAGCCATTGCATGGACCAGATAGCTTGTTTATTCAGCTTCAATTTCCTTTCTTTTAAATTTCGATACGACCATTTTTCATCAAAATATCGAATTTTAATGGAAGAGGATGGAGGAAAAAATTGTTTATCTTTTACACGAATTTAAAAACAGGAAAAAAGGGTAATTTATGGTTTTTTTTAGAAAATTGACGGCTAAATTAGAAATATTCACGACACGACTAATGTAAAGTATGACTTTAAAATTCGTGTAAAAGATAAAAAAAAAATTCCGAAAAGTTGCGGCAGCGTGTTGTAGGAAATTTATTCCAGTTTTCGAAAGTGCCCTTCAATCCTCTGTACGACTATTTGTCGCCGAGATATCGATAATTGAAGACAAAAGGATCCTTTTCCATTAAAAGTCCCATATTTCGATGAAAAATGGTCGTATCGAAATTTAAAAAACAGGAAATTGAAGCTGAATGAACAAGCTATCTGGTCTATGCAATGATTTAGCTGAAAAAAATTTTTCCAAGTCCGTGGAAATTTGCAAAATTTTTTTGTCGCGCTATTTCTTAGAATTGCATGATAACCGTAAAAAAATTCGACCGAAAGATCTATAAACTAGAATCTTAGAGCTTCAAAATACTTTTTTTTTTAATTCCCGATACGATAATTTTTCACCTAAATTATAGTCTGTCAAAAATCACGGAAAAATTTCGGAAATTCTTTTGACCCTTTAATTTTTTGCTTTAGTTTATCTGATTATTTTATTAATTTGCTCTCAAATAATAAATAGGATAAATCAACGTCATTTTTTATTACTATAACCATAAATTAAAAAATTATATTATTATTATATTATTAATATTAGGTAATAGAAAGTAATAGAAAAAAAACAGTTACTTCATACTAGCCAATACGTCCTTATATAGTCACGTGAATTACCCTCATTTATAAAATTTCTTCATCAGGGGTTTATTGAAAAAATTAAAAAAAAATATTTTCGCCAAAATTTTGTATTCCAAATGTCCGTAACACATTTTCAAATTTTTGTTCCAAAGTTTTGAAGTTTTATTCACATTTTCTTGCAGAGGAATAAGGATGAATAAGTTGCGATACTGAAGTTTCTGCGGCTTTCCGAGCTTCTAGAGGTAAATATCCTCTATCCATTAAAAATAGCATGATCACGACAAAATTATGAGTAGATTAGTTCAAGGGAGAAGGGTATTTTTCACAGTTCTGTTAATCTAATTACATTTAAAAAAGCCTGTACTTCAGAATAATTTTTTTATTATTATACAGGGTGTAAATAAATACATAAGTACGAAAAAAGGGCGAT
Source organism: Anoplophora glabripennis (assembly GCF_000390285.2). Lineage (NCBI taxonomy): Eukaryota > Metazoa > Arthropoda > Insecta > Coleoptera > Cerambycidae > Anoplophora > Anoplophora glabripennis. The sequence continues at coordinate 996,126 of NW_019416291.1, forward strand.
TCCCTGTCGAAAAATTATGTATTTCACATAAAAAAATCCCATTTGAATATGCCCTGTGACGATACAATTGCTTAAAGAGGGTGCCAAAAAAGTAGTTTTTAATTTTTTCCCGAAATACCAAAAAAGTGACAGAAATGAAATGAAATTAATTAACGTTTTCTACTATAGAGAAGGCACTCAGTAAACAAATTGTTGATTTTTGCTGAAAAATATACCTACACTTACTAGTACCGCTTAGTCATTTGAGAGAATGACGTCATTCTATTCCTTCTAATAAGCAGGTAATACGTAGTAATATTAGTAAATCATGAATGATTCATACTTATTTTGATTTCTCAATGTCAGGTGGCTTTCAAAAAAGCTCAGAAATAATTGTTACGGAACTGATCCAATCAATCTCAAACTTTTTTCCGGATCCAATCCAAATCAAACGATTATTGTTCCGTCCAAAACAACGTTTATAGAGAGACTCTTTATAAACGTTGCGTCCGAAATATGTTTTCCCCGAAAGTAATGTCGCCTGCGCAAAAACTAGACGACGATTATTCACGTTATTATGTCTCCGCCTTTGTTAACGGTTCCTTTGTGCGAACGTTCATCGGACCTTCTCAATTATTCAGCGGGAAAAAGGCTCACCGCGACGAGAAACCGCGGTTTATATAAAGAACGGAGACAAAGGACCTGCGAAGGAAACGCGCAAAGTGTCTAATAAACGAAAAGAAGGGGTGTTAGTCATCCCATATCCAGGAAACATAAAACAAACTTGCACCGTCGCCGTCTAGATTCCCAGAATAACTACGTGACTTCGATTCGGGTAGTGGCAGACAAGTAACCTGTCGTTCCATTAAGCAAATTACGTGTTACGAGCTGATAAATCCACTGCACGGTCGAGCACCTTTGTTTTTTTTTTAATGATACGGCCCCGGTTACACGGCAAAAGAATTTATCAGTGCAATTTATCGGCCACTGTTGTATCAGTAATAGACAATGGTTGTAGTAGGCTAGTGTCACATACAACGCGACCTCTTGGTGTAATAACTGTCACTATAGAGAACAACGGAGCAATGAAACAAACGCGCATGCAGTCACGGCCAACGAGTTTTTCGATAACTAAGTAATCGGTTCGATTTCATCAAAATTAAATTAATAAGTTGAAATCCTGAGTTCTTATTTTATTGATAGCATAATTTCAATGCAAATATATCATTGATTTAATTTCATATACACTAGACACAAAAATTAAGGGATATTAAAAAAAAATCCAATTTTCAAAGAGTTGTAACTTGTAGGGAAATGGTCCTAGAAAGAATCAAGAAAAAGAAAATTGAAGCTTTAAGTTTCTAGTTTTCGGATTTGGAGTTTACACTTTTTTAGCGTCAGCAGTTTTTGAGTATCATAAGAAAACCAACGAAAAAAATCCAAATTTTTGCTTGTCTTTAAAAAGGTTTATGAACAATATATTTTTTATTGGTAATTTTACCATAAAGCTCTTTTAAATAATTTAATTCCCTTCCATTTGAGTTATTCTGTATACCAACTTTTTTTAATTAATTTTTCAATTGACATTTCAATTGATATTTAAGACAGTTGCATCGGTAAAAAAAATCAACAGAAATTTTTTTGACGATTGTGAAATATTGTGGATGTTAAAAAAAATTTGGATTTTTTTTTCATTTTTTGCAATAATTAACGGTTTTGATGAAGAAAATATGGATTATTGCTAAAAAAATGTTCAACCAAAAGAAAATTAATAAAAATGCAAAATTTTAAACATTCCGGGCACTAGGAAAAAAGTTATCAGGGATTCTTTAGGACACTTTGAGGTTGAAAAATTACAGTGGATATCCTTAGTTTATCATTTTTATGCTAAATTATTCAAATATCCCTAATTATGCAATTTTTACCTTTTTTTCCACCAACATTTTCACCTCCGATTTTTTTTTATCAAAAACCAATAATTACGCCTTGTAGAGATTAGTTTGCAGTGTTCAAAACCCTACTTGGATTTTCTGTATGATCATTATTTCCCGAGTAATTGATTGCTAAGAGCAAAAATTTGGAAAAAAATTTTGACCTTGATTTTCTTATGATTACTTCAAAAACCACTAATGCTAAAAAATTTTAAAATAGATCCGAACACTAGAAACTTGAAGCACCAATTAACTTTTTTTTTATTCCCTCTACGATCATTTCCCTCGCAAGTCAAAAAAAACAAAAATTTGGGATCCCTTCCGGCCTCCATACGTATAGTAAAAATTTGTTTGAATTATTAAAAACAAACAGTAAAGGGTATCACACATTCAACCGTTTCAATAGTACGGTCTGACTTTAATCGAAAATAACAAAACATATTTTTTATGAAATAAATATTTTATTGAATATATACTCCTGATGTGTTGATTATTGAATTTAGAATATTGTGAACAGTTCAGTGTCATGTTCGTGTTAGTATTTCCTTAATTTTTTGAAATATTGCGAACAATCTTTATTTCGCTTTTCATTGTGAAAAATAGTGTGTGGACATGACGTTTCACGTTTTTACTTTGTTAGGACTGTACTGTTAAAACTGTGTAGTGTGTGGTGTCCATTAGATTAATATTGGGACAGTTTTTCTAACTATTAATAAGTTTCAGATAATTTTATCAAAAACTCAACTGAGAAATGAGATAAGAAAATTCTACATTTGTGAACATGGTAAACTTTAAATTGGCGGAATGTTCGAGATGGAAGAACATCGGTATTTTATTTGAAAGAGAGAATTCTTTAAAATGAATTAATCTCTTGACTGATTCTTTTCGCGGAAAGGGTTATTGCCAAAAATACCCAATTAAATGTAAACAGTAACAAAAAATCGTAACTATCGGGAAAATTAATTGCTGTAGCCCTTGGTTATCGATTTATGATTTATCCTGAAGTTAAAAAACATCTTCTAGATAAATCGAGAGAGTTAAAAGATCCGGGATCATACCTTTAAAAGTCGCCATCGATTTAATAAAGCTTCACATTAATAAAAAAAATGGCTACCCCTGTTGATCACCGCCTTTAAAAGTGAACCTAATAAATAACACCTCTCTGCCCGGAAAACTCACTCGTGTCTCTCGACTTTTAACTCTTTCTCCGTGACGTCCCGGACGGCCCCCGCTTTTCATTAGATGCGGACAAGTCAGTTTTCATTTCCGCCGGATTTTCTTACGCTCGCAAACCCGTCCGACAAGATTTTAACTCTTAATGACTTCTGCCGTGGCCCATTATCCTCCCATCAAGCATCAACTGCCTTTTAATTCGAACAAATGGGCCCCTGGCATTATCAGGTTGTAATGGAGCGGCAGCCCAATTTTTGGGACGCCCCCCACGGAATGATGATGTGCTTGGAGCCAGAGGCGGCTCGTCAAGTTAGAAAGAGGGCAAGAAATAGCAAACGAAGGGAAAGAGGGTACAATTCACGGTAAAACATGTATTGTCTTTATTCAAAATAATTGTTCGTTAAAGTACAGTGATTATAGAAATTCAGCTCTGCTTGTTTGTGAAGATTTTGTGAAAAAAAATTTGTCATGATCTCAATTCCGCAAAATCCGGTGTAATTTCTGTATGAGACAAAACGTTATTTTAAGCATTTAAGTTAATGCAAAAAAAATCAAAATGATAAAATAAAGTATTATCTGCATAAGCAATAGCTTCAGTAAATTTCATAAGGTTAAATATGTCTACAGAATAAATTAAAAGTAAAGGTGGGCCCAACACATAACCCTGGGACACTCCTAGCAATATGGCTCAATTACGATCAACTAGTATTATTTTTTTTAAGGAGAATTATTAAATGCGTATTGAAGAACCTTACAGAGAAGCTGTCAGACCTATAATGTTTTAATTTCGAATATATTAACGGTGATCCAAAATATCAGAAGCCTTTGAAAAACCCGAAAATACTATTTCACTAGCATTTCCAGCGTTTAATAAATGCAAAATATGTAGATGTATGAAATAACAGAATTTATACTTTAATTTTTTTCTGAAATCTGACTATAAAGGGTTTAATATACTCAGCAAATAAATTAAAACAGCAAAAAATTTTCTAATTTTTAAGTGATTTCTGAAAGGCTGTAACTTCGTGACCGATGGTCGTATCGATATGAAAAAGAAGCATCTTGAAGCTTAAAAATTCTAGTTTTGAAATATTGAGATGAATATTTTTTTTGAGCATCACTCTCGCCGCAATCAAAAAGAAATAATGCAAGGCAACAATTTTACAATTTTTTTTTAAAACAGCATATGGGCTCAGAAATTTTTTTTCTGGCTTAATCAATACCAGGGTCATTTAGCCTGATTCATTTGTTTTTACTTTTACCATGTTTCAAATTTTTTTTATTCCCATTAATTTTAAAAAGTGCAAAAAATGACTTCTTCTGCTGTTTTGGAAACTCAACGATTAATTTACAAATATTGCGAAAAGTACCAATGTTTGTACGTTTTTTTTAGCTCAATAAATGCACATGAGACCTGTAAATTTTGAAATCGATCGGTCGGACCCTTTTCATTTCCTGAATCGTCGAAGTTTTATAAAAATTTAAAGGAGCAGGTTTATTATTCCTTAAACGTCAATTAGGTAAGGATTAAAATGAAATATTTTTTGTGCATTATTTTTCTCATCATTTCGCGTTAAATACACATCAAATATGGAAAAAAATTCTACTAACCTAACCTAACCTAACCTAACCTAACCTAACCTAACCTAACCTAACCTAACCTAACCTAACTAAATTTCAAAAAAAAAATATCCTCGCCGTTTGAAATATTCCATGTTAAATTGTAAAAAAGAGGACGCAAAAATTAATTTTAAAAAATTTATTTTTTTTTAAATTTAATTGATCTCTTCAACTGATCCGTGACTGCTTTTTGTTAATTACGATTAGCAGCATAACATAGTAACAGTCAGCTTTTTCTCTGTTTATATGGGTATTTTGCTATCTGTGAAAAAAACTTAATGAAAGAAACCCTTGAGCCAAAAGGATTAGTTGTTATTTTTACAGTGAAAAAGGGAGAAAAAAAAGTACACACAATTGTAGTAACATCTCGAAGGGAGAATACAATTTTCAAGAGCTCATCAAGAAGTGAAGCTCACAAAAACTGTTACTGTTATTTTTACCCACAGAATGCGCTGATAAAATACTCTATTTTTAAAATACGGAGAACAATCAATAATTTGTTGTCCAATTCTCAAAAATTTCATAACATAACAAATATTGCACACTTCACATTGCCTTAATGGGGTCAAAAGGAACAATAACATTTACAAAACATTAGTCAGCTGAAAATAATGATTGATGCGAATTAAATTAAATTTATCCCGTCGAGGACTTTAGCTGCATTATGTGACAAAAGGCTCACTATAGTAATTTACCAGACACGATTTCGTGTTGGCAAGTCGCAGTGGCGTATCGAGCATTTGATCTTTATTGCAATATTGAACCGGAATGGTTCGTAATATAATCAATTAATACGTTAGCTATGTTGCAATGTGAATTAATTAAATGACCTATTTTATTTTATTGACCAGCAGTTAGGCAATTACAGGCTAAATAACTGAATAGTGTTAGGATAGGCACTCAAAAATACTAAACTGGGATATTTTAGTCCTTATATTCAAACACTTAATAAAACGAGTCTTAACTAAATCCGTCTACATCGTACCAACTCACAAACGCGTATCTCCATTCTCTGGCAACGTTAACATTTTTAGTTTGTGCTTAAAAAAATAAACATCCCGCGTCCGGGGCTGTCTAGTTGCCTTGGAGCCGCAACCTGCTGACCCAGCACTCTTACAGTCGGCCATCCTGGTTTTCCCGGATGTCCTCATTCGGGTCACTATTCTGAAAACAAGTGAGCAGGATCTTAGCAACATATATTATTATTTATTTTCTTTATTTTTTTTTTCTTTTAATACAGCGAATGTCACGCTGGTACATCAATTCACAACATATAAGTACAAAGTAAACCCCTTTGTGTGCATCTTCAATGCGCTTCCTCAACATAGTGAATGTCTACAACACATATACAACACACATAAATTAACATAATTACTACATCAAAACTAAATCATATGTGTGCGTCCTCAATGCGCTTCCTCAACATAGTGAATGTCTACAACACATCTACAACACACATAAGTTAACATAATTACTACATCAAAACTAAATCATATGTGTGCGTCCTCAATGCGCTTCCTCAACATAGTGAATGTCTACAACACATCTACAACACACATAAGTTAACATAATTACTACATCAAAACTAAATCATATGTGTGCGTCCTCAATGCGCTTCCTCAACATAGTGAATGTCTACAACACATCTACAACACACATAAGTTAACATAATTACTACATCAAAACTAAATCATATGTGTGCGTCCTCAATGCGCTTCCTCAACATAGTGAATGTCTACAACACATCTACAACACACATAAGTTAACATAATTACTACATCAAAACTAAATCATATGTGTGCGTCCTCAATGCGCTTCCTCAACATAGTGAATGTCTACAACACATCTACAACACACATAAGTTAACATAATTACTACATCAAAACTAAATCATATGTGTGCGTCCTCAATGCGCTTCCTCAACATAGTGAATGTCTACAACACATCTACAACACACATAAGTTAACATAATTACTACATCAAAACTAAATCATATGTGTGCGTCCTCAATGCGCTTCCTCAACATAGTGAATGTCTACAACACATCTACAACACACATAAGTTAACATAATTACTACATCAAAACTAAATCATATGTGTGCGTCCTCAATGCGCTTCCTCAACATAGTGAATGTCTACAACACATCTACAACACACATAAGTTAACATAATTACTACATCAAAACTAAATCATATGTGTGCGTCCTCAATGCGCTTCCTCAACATAGTGAATGTCTACAACACATCTACAACACACATAAGTTAACATAATTACTACATCAAAACTAAATCATATGTGTGCGTCCTCAATGCGCTTCCTCAACATAGTGAATGTCTACAACACATCTACAACACACATAAGTTAACATAATNATATTTACTAATTGATATAATGGAGACGTATGGAAGGATATACCTTGAATCCTAAGGTTAGGGGGAGTGAAACCCCCCGGTGAGTTACCTATTTATTTGTTTTTATTGACAGAACAGTAATTTTGTTATTTGTTTCATATACCCTCTTAATTTCTGACGAATGACCCGGCTGTTGTCGAGATAACTGCTTTGTGATGACCCATGTATAAAAGGTAACAATACCAACAATAACATCTATTTTACATTCAGGTGTGGGGTCGCACAAACTGTTTGTCTTGACAACAATAAGGTGAGGGTATTTGTTGTGTAATATTCATATTACATGAAAATTATAAAAATGATGCGACTGTTCGAGTAAGGGCAAAGGCTGGCTGGCGGCTTCGACCGTTATCGAGTGTTTATATTTCACATTTCTTAAACTAAGTGATGAATGATTAATTATGGGACACAGGCCGTATGCTCTGAATATTTGTTCACATTCTTTGGTATAGGTCGTAGGAGTGACTAAGTAAGAGGGTTTTATTCTGTGTTTCCTGTTGGCAGCAGCGGCAGAGTGCGCCATCTGGAGTTGCTGTGGCAAGCGACACAATCGGAAACCACAGAGTAGAAAATAATTAAAGAAACTGAGATTCTTAGTATTTTTTTAAAGAAACCATTAAAAATTTTAAAGAAATTTTATTAAAGAATTGTTTACCTGCCTTTGTGTGAAGTAATATTGCACTGTTACTTTCCAAAAATTATGGGTAAATACATTTGCTTCGAACTAATTGGTTCTCATCAGTACGGTGTACAGCTGATTTCCTTTATATGTGGAAAGAGAAGTACTCGTAGTACCACATAGGAAAAAAATCAGTAGAATCGTAGACATATGTCATATCTTTCACCACTTGTGAAATAAAATTAAAATGTAAGTATTTACTTTTCTTAATTTTGCATAAATAAATGTTAAAATGGCTATTGCTTAAATGATAAAAACAATCCTTTTTTTGAATAAATAGAGTTGTCCAGTAATAATTATTACTNGTATAGCTCATGGGAGTGACTAAATAAGAGGGTTTTATTCTGTGTTTTCTGTTGGTAGCAGCGGCAGAGTGCGCCATCTGTAGTTGCTGTGGCAAGCGACACAATCGGAAACCACAGAGCATAAAATAATTAAGGAAACTGAGAATCTTAATATTTTTTTAAAGAAACCATTAAAAATTTTAAAGAAATTTTATTAAAGAATTGTTTACCTGCCTTTGTGTGAAGTAATATTGCGCAGTTACTTTCCAAAAATTATGGGTAAATACATTTGCTTCGAACTAATTGGTTCTCATCAGTACGATGTACAGCTGATTTCCTTTATATGTGGAAAGTGAAGTACTCGTAGTACAACATAGGAAAAAATCAGTAGAATCGTAGACATGTCATATCTTTCACCACTTGTGAAATAAAATTAAAATGTAAATATTTACTTTTATTTAATTTTTCATAAATAAATGTTAAAATGGCTATTACTTAAATGATAACAAAAAAATCCTTTTTGTGAATAAATAGAGTTGTCCAGTAATAATTATTACTGTAACATAAAATTAAATATCCTTTAAATAAATCAACAAAACAAGAAAAAACGAAAAAAAAAACAAAACTAAATTTAACAAAAATAACTGCTCAAAAAAAGCTGTCCTTAAAAGATGAGGGCATTAATAATGTTTCATGTTGTTAAAATAATGAATACTGAAAATATACACATGAAAAATAATTTCTCTTAATTTTCCTCTGAACTGCTGCAAGTTTGATTTTTGAAATTACGATGTATATCATCAAAATGTTTGCGAATGATTAACAATGATGATATATCTATGAGTTGAGCTTTAACTTGATCGAAGTGTAACGGACATGAAAACCATGAAAAATCTATTTTACATAATATTGGTAATATTTTTCTTCCTAATGGAGTGATGTGGCCAAGGGAATTTAAAAATTTTAGTACTGCATCGTGTATATTAATGATGTGAATTACCAAATTACGAGTTACATAGTTTAGTCGATGGGCATCATCAAGTTCTTCAAACATGGTTAAAAAATTCATCTACAGTGAAATTTATATTATTATCATTTAAAAAAAAATTATGAAGGTTTTCCAAAAGTGATGATTCGTCTTCTTCACAATTTGAACCTCTATTCTGGTTACTTACTAAATTATTAACTACACATGTTTTTAATGAAGAAATAAACTGTAACGGTGTTGGGTTCTCACTGAATCCCCTACACTGTCGAACGGCACTAAATAAATTTTCTATGGGGTCTTGATTTAAGTATCGAGTTCTTAAGTATGTAAACCATACATCTCCGAACATTTTTCCAAATTTGTTGAAGTCCTTTAATAGTAAAAATCCGATCAGATTTTCGGGATGAACATTTTTTTACCTTGTTGTCTTTATGAGACAGAGATTGCCAA
>NW_019416291.1:1010986-1018696 GCF_000390285.2 Anoplophora glabripennis
TTGTTTAATGATTTGTGAATTTGTGAGTAATATGCCATACTCGTTTATGTTTTTGAAAACCCCAGGGCATGCCACGTGTTCCCGGTCTTTATGGCTGTGGTTCCTTCAAAGTGTGTCTTGTAAGTTCTACGGGGTCTTACATGCGCTTTGATTGACACATACTGGGTGGTGTTGAGTAGGTGGCATAATAATAATAGTGTGACTCACACACCCGGTAGTTGGGATGCTTACTAGTTGGCGTCCGGGGGAGCCTCGACTCATTTCAGGTGACACTAGCTAGTTGTTGAAGAAAGAATGATAGATATTTACTAATTGATATAATGGAGACGTATGGAAGGATATACCTTGAATCCTAAGGTTAGGGGGAGTGAAACCCCCCGGTGAGTTACCTATTTATTTGTTTTTATTGACAGAACAGTAATTTTGTTATTTGTTTCATATACCCTCTTAATTTCTGACGAATGACCCGGCTGTTGTCGAGATAACTGCTTTGTGATGACCCATGTATAAAAGGTAACAATACCAACAATAACATCTATTTTACATTCAGGTGTGGGGTCGCACAAACTGTTTGTCTTGACAACAATAAGGTGAGGGTATTTGTTGTGTAATATTCATATTACATGAAAATTATAAAAATGATGCGACTGTTCGAGTAAGGGCAAAGGCTGGCTGGCGGCTTCGACCGTTATCGAGTATTTATATTTCACATTTCTTAAACTAAGTGATGAATGATTAATTATGGGACACAGGCCGTATGCTCTGAATATTTGTTCACATTCTTTAGTATAGCTCATGGGAGTGACTAAATAAGAGGGTTTTATTCTGTGTTTTCTGTTGGCAGCAGCGGCAGAGTGCGCCATCTGTAGTTGCTGTGGCAAGCGACACAATCGGAAACCACAGAGCATAAAATAATTAAAGAAACTGAGATTCTTAGTATTTTTTAAAGAAACCATTCAAATTTTAAAGAAATTTTATTAAAGAATTGTTTACCTGCCTTTATGTGAAGTAATATTGCACAGTTACTTTCCAAAAATTATGGGTGGATACATTTGCTTCGAACTAATTGGTTCTCATCAGTACGATGTACAGCTGATTTCCTTTATATGTGAAAAGTGAAGTACTCGTGGTACAACATAGGAAAAAATCAGTAGAATCGTAGACATATGTCATATCTTTCACCACTTGTGAAATAAAATTAAAATGTAAGTATTTACTTTTATTTAATTTTGCATAAATAAATGTTAAAATGGCTATTACTTAAATGATAACAAAAAAAAATCCTTTTTGTGAATAAATAGAGTTGTCCAGTAATAATTATTACTGTAACATAAAATTAAATATCCTTTAAATAAATCAACAAAACATAAACTCTGAGAGAAAAACAACAATACTATTAAAAGAAAATAGTAGTGTAAAAGTAAAAAATATTTTTAAAAGTAAATAAAATAAGCTCTTAATGATAATGAAATTAACAGTTTAGAAAATTCTTAAAAAAAAAAAAAAAAACAAAACTAAATTTAACAAAAATAACTGCTCAAAAAAAGCTGTCCTTAAAAGGTGAGGGCATTAATAATGTTGTTTCATGTTGTTAAAATAATGAATACTGAAAATATACACATGAAAAATAATTTCTCTTAATTTTCCTCTGAACTGCCTTCTGCAAGTTTGACTTTTGAAATTACGATGTATATCATCAAAATGTTTGCGAATGATTAACAATGATGATATATCTATGAGTTGAGCTTTAACTTGATCGAAGTGTAACGGACATGAAAACCATGAAAAATCTATTTTACATAATATTGGTAATATTTTTCTTCCTAATGGAGTGATGTGGCCAAGGGAATTTAAAAATTTTAGTACTGCATCGTGTATATTAATGATGTGAATTACCAAATTACGAGTTACATAGTTTAGTCGATGGGCATCATCAAGTTCTTCAAACATGGTTAAAAAAAATTCATCTACAGTGAAATTTATATTACTATCATTTTCAAAAAAAAACTTATGAAGGTTTTCCAAAAGTGATGATTCGTCTTCTTCACAATTTGAACCTCTATTCTGGTTACTTACTAAATTATTAACTACACATGTTTTTAATGAAGAAATAAACTGTAACGGTGTTGGGTTCTCACTGAATCCCCTACACTGTCGAACGGCACTAAATAAATTTTCTATGGGGTCTTGATTTAAGTATCGAGTTCTTAAGTATGTAAACCATACATTTTTCCAAATTTGTTGAAGTCCTTTAATAGTAAAAATCCGATCAGATTTTCGGGATGAACATTTTTTTACCTTGTTGTCTTTATGAGACAGAGATTGCCAAGAATTTTTCCAATATATCATCCCAAAATGTAATATGTGCTGATTTCTTAATAATAGATGACTTTGAAGAATTACATTTATTTATTTAGCTGAAAGATACGAGAATATAAAATATCAAAAAGATCATTAATATGATTCGCAGACTCTGCTATATGATGAGCCTCAGCAGGTAAGCCAATGTTGGGATTACTCACCATTGCCTCAATTTCATGAGCTATAGATGCACTTAATGTTTGTGCTGCAATTTTAACTTTCATTTTAACAGTACTACGATTTAATTCGAAATAGTGGTATCTTTTGTAAAGCTTGGAAGCGTCTAGATTTATCAATTTCATAACACTTTACTATATGGCTGAATTTTGCTGTTTTATTCTGCGAAAATTTAATATTATTGTTATATAAAGCATTTCTTATATTTTTAAGCAAGTGAGGAACGTCAAAATGGAAACAATTTCCTCACCAATAACATTAAAAGTGAANATTGGTAATATTTTTCTTCCTAATGGAGTGATGTGGCCAAGGGAATTTAAAAATTTTAGTACTGCATCGTGTATATTAATGATGTGAATTACCAAATTACGAGTTACATAGTTTAGTCGATGGGCATCATCAAGTTCTTCAAACATGGTTAAAAAAAAATTCATCTACAGTGAAATTTATATTACTATCATTTTCAAAAAAAACTTATGAAGGTTTTCCAAAAGTGATGATTCGTCTTCTTCACAATTTGAACCTCTATTCTGGTTACTTACTAAATTATTAACTACACATGTTTTTAATGAAGAAATAAACTGTAACGGTGTTGGGTTCTCACTGAATCCCCTACACTGTCGAACGGCACTAAATAAATTTTCTATGGGGTCTTGATTTAAGTATCGAGTTCTTAAGTATGTAAACCATACATTTTTCCAAATTTGTTGAAGTCCTTTAATAGTAAAAATCCGATCAGATTTTCGGGATGAACATTTTTTTACCTTGTTGTCTTTATGAGACAGAGATTGCCAAAACTCTGAATTTTTTCCAATATATCGTTCCAAAATGTAATATGTGCTGATTTCTTAATAATAGATGACTTTAAAGAATTACATTTATTTAGCTGAATGATACGAGAATTTAAACTATCAAAAAGATCATTAATATGATTCGCAAACTCTGCTATATGAAGAGCCTCAGCAGGTAAGCCAATGTTGGGATTACTCACCATTGTCTCAATTTCATGAGCTATAGATGCACTTAATGTTTGTGCTGCAATTTTAACTTTCATTTTAACAGTACTACGATTTAATTCGAAATAGTGGTATCTTTTGTAAAGCTTGGAAGCGTCTAGATTTATCAATTTCATAACACTTTACTATATGGCTGAATTTTGCTGTTTTATTCTGCGAAAATTTAATATTATTGTTATATAAAGCNGTATATCTTGAAATATGACTTTACTAATCTATGCAAATGTATATCATCAAAATGTTTGCGAATGATTAACAATGATGATATATCTATGAGTTGAGCTTTAACTTGATCGAAGTGTAACGGACATGAAAACCATGAAAAATCTATTTTACATAGTACTGGTAATGTTTTTCTTCCTAATTGAGTGATGTGGCCAAGGGAATTTAAAAATTTTAGTACTGTATCGTGTATATTAATGATGTGAATTACCAAATTACGAGTTACATAGTTTAGTTGATGGGCATCATCAAGTTCTTCAAACATGGTTAAAAAAATTCATCTACAGTGAAATTTATATTACTATCATATAAAAAAAAAAATTATGAAGGTTTTCCAAAAGTGATGATTCCTCTTCTTCACAATTTGAACCTCTATTCTGGTTACTTACTAAATTATTAACTTCACATGTTTTTAATGAAGAAATAAACTATAACGGTGTTGGGTTCTCACTGAATCCCCTACACTGTCGAACGGCACTAAATAAATTTTCTACGGGGTCTTGATTTAAGTATCGAGTTCTTAAGTATGTAAACCATACATCTCCGAACATTTTTCCAAATTTGTTGAAGTCCTTTAATAGTAAAAATCCGATCAGATTTTCGGGATGAACATTTTTTTACCTTGTTGTCTTTATGAGACAGAGATTGCCAAGACTCTGAATTTTTCCAATATATCGTCCCAAAATGTAATATGTGCTGATTTCCTAATAACAGATGACTTTAAAGAATTACATTTATTTAGCTGAATGATACGAGAATTTAAACTATCAAAAAGATCATTAATATGATTCGCAGACTCTGCTATATGATGAGCCTAGCAGGTAAGCCAATGTTGGGATTACTCACCATTGCCTCAATTTCATGAGCTATAGATGCACTTAATGTTTGTGCTGCAATTTTAACTTTCATTTTAACAGTACTACGATTTAATTCGAAATAGTGGTATCTTTTGTAAAGCTTGGAAGCGTTTATCAATTTCATAACACTTTACTATATGGCTGAATTTTGCTGTTTTATTCTGCGAAAATTTAATATTATTGTTATATTTCTTATATTTTTAAGCAAGTGAGGAACGTCAAAATGGAAACAATTTCCTCACCAATAACATTAAAAGTGAATTTATCTGATGACTCGGAAACTAACTGTCTGATAGCTAATCTGTTAGTGGAACCTTGATCACAAACTGTACAAATAATTTTTAGTCCACAAGACTGCAATGCTGAACTTATTTCAATTAACAAAATTTCTAGGTCCTTTGTTTTTATAACGTCTTTTGTGAAATAATACGCCATAGGTTGCTTCTAGTGTTTGCTAATACCTTGCTCCAAAAACACTAGAGCATGATTTGCTACCTCATTTTGTCTGCCCAGGGACCCAAAATCGACATATCTCGTTACTTGATCTTTACAAGTATCATAATTTAGACCAACAGACGAAGCTATTTCATCAAGTATTGAACAACAAACTTTATTTCTTGTAATCATTTTACTAACACGTTCTGATAATTTACGTAACAACTTTTCATTTATTCCAACAACTAAAGGTATTTAGCCTAAATATTTCCTTATGGAATATTTAGAGGGCAGCACAAAAAAAAATAATTCTGTAAAAACCTGTAGCACCTTGGCCCACGTTTGTAAATTGCTAAAGCAAGTGTTTTATTTTCAGAATTATAGATAGGTCGTTACTTTTCGCAATTTTTAATTTGTGACTCAATAAAGTTTACTCCTACTGAATCAAGATGTTGACTTAATTTTGTAAATAAATTAGAATAGGAACATGAGACAAATTACTTTTATATTTTAATAGTTTCCTTTTTAATTTCAAAATCTGAATTTTCTGTTGACGATCTAGATAATACATTTTTTATGTTTATCTGAAAATTGAGATATTCTCTTAACATTCAAAGTTTTTAAAAATGTTCTTTGTTTGTTATTTGGCTGAAAAGATGTGAGGCTTTGACATAATGAGCTATCAAGTGAGGTACTTACATGACCAGTATTTGATTCCGCTTCATTCAACTTGCTATCAGTAATCACAGTAATGGTACTGGTGTTCGCAGTAGCACTTACAGGAAATGACAATTTTGAATATGTGTATTTCGGTTTTTTTTAAAAGGTGGAGTTTAAAAATCACCCGAAATTGGAGTTTGGCAACTCGTACTCTGAAAATTCTGTAATGTTGCATTAACAAATTGTTTTGCCGAATATTCTATACTATCCGAGCATTCTGAGGTGATATTATTACAATTAGTAGGTGATTAGTCGATCCTAAAAATAATGTCGGCTCAGCACTTTTGTTGAGACTATTCCTATTACTGTTTTTAAAACATTTTAACTCAAAAGGGCCTTCACACAAATCATTAAATATGTTTGTCAGAGTAAAGTCTAATTTACATAATTTTCGAACTGATTATATCCACAGTAATTGTCTGTCTTTTGGAATTCTGGAAAAAAACTTTTATTTCTATAGGACGCATTACACACATTCACATAGTAAGTGCTTTGGCAATTTGGAGCACAACATTGTCGTATAGCTCTACCAAGTAAACTCATTTTGGATAAAAAAAAAAATAATAAAAATACAGTCATACAATTTAGATGATTGATTCAGTAAATCCCTTATCAAATTAATCTAAGACAAAACAAGTTTATTAATGCACAAAACGCGGCAACCTACCTGAGTATAAACTATAACCTCAAACATTCTATTTATGTTGGTTGAAAGGTTGGAAATACAGATTCGATCTGTGATTGCAGATTTCTGTTTTGAGTGAGTTTTGACAGTTTCTATAAAGGACAATGTTTTGCCACAACAACGCAAGATGTCCTCAGCGAAAGTATGTTCGGTCCGCCCTATCCAGTGGGGGCCTCTTATTTGGTTGCTCTTATAGTATACCTTAGATCAAGCACCACGTATTTTGCCATTGTGTTAATAAACTGAATGCTCATTATTCGATACGATGAAGCAGTGTCGTACTAGTAATAATTAGTTATTACTGATATTTTCCTTTAAATAAGAAAGTGAAAAAAAAAAGCATAGGTGAGTGTGACTGATTGAAAATTGCAGAGAGAAGAGTGTGTGGCACCCACTAACCAGGTTAGTTAGTTATATGCATGACATCTATGCTTATAAACTTCTATTTCGGAACCGCATGTTGCTCTAAGGCGCCTTTATGCGTTGCATATTTGTATTTAGCATGATACTTTCATTCTTCAGAGGGTTGCCACAAATGTGTGTATGTCTCAACTATGTATGTATGTGATGNAAAAAAAAATAATAAAAATACAGTCATACAATTTAGATGATTGATTCAGTAAATCCCTTATCAAATTAATCTAAGACAAAACAAGTTTGTTGATGCACAAAACGCAGCAAGCTACCTGAGTATAAACTATAACCTCAAACATTCGATTTATGTTGGTTGAAAGGTTGGAAATGCAGATTCGATCTGTAATTGCAGATTTCTGTTTTGATAATTTCTATAAAAGACAATGTTTTGCCACAACAACGCAGGATATCCTCAGCGAAAGTATGTATGTATGTATGTGGGGGCCTCTTATTTGGTTGCTCTTATGGTATAGCTTAGATCAAGCACCACGTATTTTGCCATTGTGTCAATAAACTGAATGCTCATTATTCGATACGATGAAGCAGTGTCGTACTAGTAATAATTAGTTATTACTGATATTTTCTTTTAAACAAGAAAGTGAAAAAGAAAAGCATAGGCGAGTGTGACTGATTGAAAATTGCAGAGAGAAAAGTGTGTGGCACCCACTAACCAGGTTAGTTATATGCATGACTTCTATGCCTATAAACTTCTATTTTGGAACCGCATGTTGCTCTAAGGCGCCTTTATGCGTTGCATATTTGTATTTAGCATGATACTTTCATTCTTCAGAGGGTTGCCACAAATGTGTGTATGTCTCAACTA
>NW_019416291.1:1020898-1027265 GCF_000390285.2 Anoplophora glabripennis
AACGTCAGCCCTACGATCTCCGGGCTTCCTTTTTAAGAAGGGAGGAGTTATGTAGCTAACCGAAACTCATGTATATTTTATTTTTAAGACCTATTCATATTTATTTCATAAGTAGTATATTATGCATTTATTAAAACACTTATCAAAGGGACCCTTGCCCTCGAAACTGTAAACATTATAGAAGCCGACAAACGAGCTTATTTTTGAACACATTAATTATTAGTTTGTTTTTAAGTAACGTTTTCATTCTAAAAGAACCATTATACTTTTATGTCAGAGGTTAATATTAAATTAGAGTGCATTCTGTAATATTTCAATCAAAACATGTAATTAGAACGAATGTTGTTGCATATATAAGCATTGTGTATGGTTTATACTCCAGAGTTAACTTGTATTTCACTTAGTAAAGTTCGTCTCATCGACTTGTGCGTTTTATTTTTCTGCCAACGTCTGATCAAGTAACAAAACTCGCAGTAGCAGTTGGTGAAATTGTGGTGGTCATATTTTGATAATAAAGCGTGAGACCTATACCATTTGTTGGGGATGATTTCTTGTCCCATAAAGATAACTTTCATGAAGGAAATATTTTGCAAGAAATTGTTGAAATAAAAAATTATATTAAGAGTTTGGACAGACCTCGTAGAAGATTGCACATATATTTACAAAAATGATTTTCGTAATCAACTAACAGATACAAACAGCTGTCTTTTATATTTTCATTTGTTTCTTCATAAAGTTACAGCATTATGGTTTTTGAAAAATAGGATGATAGTATCAATTTAAAATTTAAATATATATAACTATGAAGAAAATTTAACTTTGTCAAAACCAAAAAACGGCTGTTTGTATCTATCAGTTGAATATGAAAAAAATATTAAGTGCAAATATGTGCAACCCCTTTCGAGATCTCAGCATCGGTAATCACCGTTTTATTTAGCATATTCCGTTAGAAATTTTTGCATCATGAAAGTTCTGTTTGTAAGCATGGAAATTATTCCCTAAAAAAAAAAAAACGGTATTAGTCCCATGATTCATTGTATCATCAAAATACGACCAGTTTAATTTTCACAAGCCGCCACTGATGTTACTTTGCACACAAAAACGGTATTGGTCCCATGATATATTGTCATCAAGATATGACTATTTTAATTTTCACGAGCCGCCACTGGTCCCACTTTGCACACTTGTTATATAAATAACTATTGTAGGTACCCGTAATATGTTAATTGTTACGGTTAATAATTTAAAATAATTGAACTGATTAAGAAACATAGGTATAAATAGTTATACTAAACCGAGAAATACTAACGTTATACAGGTTTATAAGAAACTCATATTTTCGATGCCACTATTTGGAAATAGGATACTTAAGTTTTTTTTTGTTCCTAACGATATTTCAAAGAGGAACTTTTCCTCTATAGATATAGCCTCTTCTATTACGGCAAAGCTCACATGATTATATAATAATAATAATATCTCTACTCCTCATTCTAACTACGAGAATTAGCGGAGACTTGTGCGGGGGAGGAGGCGGCATATTATTATTAAGCAGGCCGCATTTGCGCCCAGCAAATGCAAATTTGCTGGGCGCAACGACTTATGTTGGTAGGCCTTAACAACCATTCAGTGCAGGAATGAGGGAAACCTGGAAATCCTCATTAATTGGGGGGTGGTCAAATACCAACCGGTGTCAATCTCTCACATTGACCCAAGCCAACATTCTTCCACTCTACCATACCTGCACAGAGGGTGCCAATCCTCCGTACAAGCATAGCTAATCTACGGTCTACCGNTGTTAGGATAGGCACTCAAAAATACTAAACTGGGATATTTTAGTCCTTATATTCAAACACTTAATAAAACGAGTCTTAACTAAATCCGTCTACATCGTACCAACTCACAAACGCGTATCTCCATTCTCTGGCAACGTTAACATTTTTAGTTTGTGCTTAAAAAAATAAACATCCCGCGTCCGGGGCTGTCTAGCTGCCTTGGAGCCGCAACCTGCTGACCCAGCACTCTTACAATAGTAATAATAATAGAAACAGTTTAAGAAATATATCAACTTACGAGAGTAGTAGTAGTGCAGTACAAATAAAATTCAGTAAAAAATACACAAATTAAATCAAATCTCATGGGTCAAAGCAATTAAAATATTCCACAGTATTCGGCAAAAAAAACACGGGTAAAGAGTTTGATTATGTCAGTGAATTTTGTTGTAGTAGTAGAAATAGGCTAAACCTATGATCAAGTCGTCTATGATCACGATACAGAATGCTACTGACTACTACTGTACTTCGTTAAAAACCCCCAACAGAAATTAATTATGGGATAAATGCTAACTTTACAGCAAAAAATATATCTAATATAGTGCTGTTAAGGGCGATAACAGTTATCGCCAAGTAATTGAAGATTTCAATGAAAAATGTGGTGTAGTCGTCTTTACATAAAGTAGTTCGAAAATTGTTGAGAACCGGTTCACTGGCGAAAACATCTAGGCAAAAGAAAAACTATGATGATGAAGATGCCTCTACTGTGCTAGTTCTACAGTCAGTGAATGAATGTCCAACCATGTCACACACAAAATTTTGGAACAAAATAAAATTCTGGCATACAAACCAATTCACAACCACACTTTAGAGGAATAGAAGGCGATGAAACGAAACATCTCGATTTTTGTCTGTGGATTGAAGGTACGGAACGAAATTTCCATCAACAGATTATGTTTTCAGACAAATCCACTTTTTCTACAAATGGCATTGTTCACACCATTTGCGATATTGGAGTACCGAGAATCCTCATTTTAGAATACCATCTAGGCAATATTTCAAAAAAGTAAATGTTTGGTGTGCGGTATCCTTTTATGGAATAATAGGACCATACATCTTTGAGGATACATGCAATGGAAACAGCTACCTGAATATGCTCCAAACGTTTTTTACTAATGAATTGGACAATTTACCACTGGTTACTTTCAGCATGACGGTTGTCCGGCGCATTCTGCTGTAACTGTTAGGACCTGGTTACAGAATACATTTCCCAATCGCTGGATTGGCCGGCATGCTCTATATCAATGGCCTCCGCGATGTCCAGATTTAACAATCATGGACTTTTGTACTTGTTGGACCGCTCAAACAGATTGTGTATAGCATGCATTTAGACAATAACATCTAGCAGCTAAAACAACGAATTAGAGATGCTGTATATACAGTCCATATCTTTAGAAGAGATTAGACGCCGCTACAATGAATTCCTTGCACGTCTTCAAATTTGTGTGAACGTTGGCGGAAGATTGTTCGAATAATGTTTTACCACACATACATTTTTTTCAAATTTATTATGTTTTGTACAAAATTAAACCAATTTTGTGTGCGAATTGTTTTATTTAAAAACTCATGTAGCTTTTTTGCACCACTTTTGCAAAATATCACTTTTCAGATATATTAAAAATAAAGGTAGTTTCAGATTTTTTTATTTTCTGGACACCCGTACATGAAATGTTAAGTTTCACCAGACGACACTAATTGTAATAAGATTTCTCAATGTTGCCAATATAAATCGAACTAGAATTTAGTTGCTTACCAAATTTTATTGTTTAAATTTAGTTGGTATCAATTGAGTTTCACGAGTTTCTGGTGGAGGTAAAATAACCTCACTTTAAATAAGGTTCATTTGTTTATTTTATAATAGTTATGGATTATAAAAAACTTAAGGAAAGTGCCATTTGTTCATATTTTTATTTGTTTTGTTTTTTTTACAGCTACATTGATTATAATGAAAGCGTCTCCGACTTACATATACATTTTTATCATTAAAAGAATTGTTTTTTTTTTTGTTTACACATTTTACTATGTATATTTTAAATATAAGACAAACATAAATATTGTTTATATATTTTTTTTTAATTTCCGCATCTACACTCTACGTCTTGAGTATATTGATTTATATTGTATAATTTTTACCAAATGTTATTGCTTTTGTTTACATACATTGGCTTTTCTGTTACCATCAGAAAAATTCATTAGTAAACATTTTGTATAGCAATAAGTCTAGAATTTCTGTAAATGAATCTAAATAAAAATCTAACTATTATAAGTCTTTTAATTTGCATTTAATATTACACTTTTCCTTAAAAAAATGGAGCGGTGTTATCAGCCAGGGGTTGATTGTTGATTGTTGTGAAATCATTGTCAAACTGCAATTACTGATCCTTCTGATCTATTCATCTGCACTGCCCTCTCATTTTTTTCTTCATCGACCTTTTAATTCCTGATACCGCACAATTGTTGTTTTACCTAAGTACATTAACATTTTTAGGTATATATTAAGATAATCATTAAGGAATATTGCCACGGTAAAAAAAATATACCTTGTGTATTCTTTCTAACCTAAAAAAAATATTTTGGTGTTGATTGAAATATTCTCTCAATATTTCAGTCAACGTTTTTAGTCTTTAATACTTATTGCACCAATTCACTTACCTTTAATAAACCTATTTAGCAAAATAAACTAAACAATATAATACTATTATAACTTGGTAAAAGTTAGTAGTTTAGCAGATGACTTTTTGTGATTTTAAAATTAGTATTTGTGGAAAATATAAGATCGTGATATACAATTAATTTTACGTTACATTTACATAAAAAAACAAGAAAAAGTACCACAAAATTTTACGCTTAATTTATTATTATTGGGTGTCATTATGCATTCATTTTATTACTTTAGTATTATTTTATTTAATGAGAACTACCTACAAAGTATTTTAAATTTTCCCGCGACACCACTTTGATATTAAACTGACTTTGGTAAGTAACTAGATATGTTAAGTTGGCAACGCTGCGAAATCTTGTTACAATTAGTGTCGTCTAGTTTCACCATGGCAACCTCATTTTAAATTCAAGCAAAACTTTTTATCAAGTGTGCCTTTTTTCCGTAAAATGTAAAATACAAAAGTTTTCCCTCTTATTCACCCTATCGCGGACATACTGTATATTTTTATAATGTAAAGAATGTAAAGAATGCAGAGTGTTTGAATAAAATTACATAAAATCATAGACCATGCAAGCATAAAATAGTACCCAGCCTACAGCCAACCCTGTGCAACATTGCAACCGCTTTAACATTTCCAATCCCAAATTATTACATAAATAGGAGAATTAATATATATACTATGCAGTGTTGTTATGTAATAAACTGAATTTTAAATTTTAATATAGGTACATATGATCGATATCTTTTGTTACTATGTGCGGTGTTTATGTAAGTTTGGATTAGATAACGTTGCTAAAACGGAAATTGTTATATAGACAAGGCGAAAACCTCGCATTCGTGGGAGAAATTTTCCGACTCGATTTTTTGCATATTCAGATTCTTGAGATGTTCCTTGAATGAATCAAGATGATGCCGGCCGGAAATCTGGTGCCCATTTGTTTAAATAAACTTTTTTAAACAAATTGTAAAAATTGGTTTTTTCACTCCGGAAAATTTTTTGAAGTTGCTAAAAATGCGAAAATGACGATTTTCAACGGCCGATTTCCGGGTTAAAAATTGTTATTTTTTATGTTGCCAGGTACCTAAATTAAAGTTTAAACATCTCCCTACAAGATGCTGAAGAGTTTTTGGGTCTCTCATTATTAGACCGGGAGATACTCGTAGAAGTTCAACGACGTCTTTCTCGTTTATGCCTTTTAGGGTACTGAAAGATACATTAGAGACAAGTAAGATTATGGAAAAAACCACGGGACACCTATGTGAAAATTTAATTTTCTTTTTCCTCAGCTTTTCCAAAACCCTATTTTCTTTAGTCCTTAGTAGGACTTATGCCAATGTTTTTTATGAGCTTTTCGAATATAATAATGTCATATTTCTAATTGGCATTAATGAGAAATTGGTAGACAAATAAAAATTTTTGTGATAAAATCGATACTTCTCTTCAACTTATGAGCATAAGTGAGAAATACGTCGCTGTACACATTATTTTTTTGAAAAGGAAAATTGAATTTTCACAAAGGTGTCCCGCAGCCCATCTTTTAAATTTAGTTTATTGTACTTGTCTTTCGGTTACCTTTCAGTACTCTCAGAGGCATAAACGAGAAAGACGTCGTCGAACTTCAGTCTAATATCTCCCGGTCTATTACCAAGCTCATAAAATCCTACCTACACCACCGAAAATTCTGCATCCAAATCCAAGATTCCCTTTCCACCACCCGTCCCATGGAGGCCGGTGTCCCCCAGGGCACCGTCCTGTCCCCACACCTATACACCATTTACAACTCCGACATCCCACATCCCCCCAACACCAACATATACTTATACGCCGACGACCTGACAATCACATCCCAATCCGTAGATCCTAGATATTCCGTCT